>NC_056740.1:100579060-100621560 GCF_019279795.1 Protopterus annectens
CGAAGCACCACCACAGTTACATATATATATATATATATATATATATATATATATATATATATATATATACATATATAAATACATTTTTCTCGACTGTTGAATGACTGTGCTGCATGATATGTTTGAGAAAACATCACAAGTATCTGTAGCTTAAATGGCTTAGTCGTAACTTGCTGTGGTGATAGGGTGCAGGGTCCTGGGTTCGAGACTTGCAACAGCTGATTATTTTGTTGCTGTTCAGAACAAGGGCTGTTGGATACAGAGTGCTTAAGGCACTTTTAAGCAGTTGTAAGTGGGTTTGTGCAGGTTTGCATGGTGGTAAGCAATGCTAACTTCTGGTTAAATATGCTTACAGACAGTTAGCCTGAAAAGTGATTACTTTGTGTAGGCATTGCTTAGCTTCATGCAGACAGGCTTAATCCCACTTACTACTGCTTAAAAGTGCTTACTCCCGCTTACCCCATGCTAATTTCTTTAAAAGAAAAGAAAAAAGGGGTGATAGGAAAGTGGTGAAAAAGGGAGCACTAAGAGGGAAAGACAATAGGGAAAGTAGCTATAGATGTGCAGGATGGGTGTAGGGAAGCTCCATAGCTGTCTATTTCTTCTACAGCAACAGCTGTGCATATATACTGAATTTGGAGGTATATTTGGACACTCAAACCCCTGAGAGATGGGTGAAGACAGCAATAATGTGTTGCGAAGCCAATTAGACCAGATTACATGTGTCTGGAGGACACGTGTGTGAAATGGGCAGCTATGTATGGGTTGAAATATTTTTTGGGGAATAAATTGCCTTTTGTTTTAGGTGAGAGTGGGATGTTGGGGAAGGATAGTAGGTATATTTGGTGAGGTAGGTTGGGTAGGAAGACAGACAAGACAGCATACAGGGAGGTATATGACGCATGGGGGTAAACACTTTGGATGGGGAGGGGTGTTTGGAAATTGGAAGCCTATGAGCCTTCAAATAGAAACAGTGGGACTGAGGTCCCCACCCATGGGCAGTCACCACTGCACCTTCATGGCATCAAAGGTGGCTGCACTGGGGGGCTGAGCAGGAGGTGCAGGCTGACCCTCTAATTGCATCACGCAGTCCTCAAGCTGGTGTAGCAGATCTCCAAACTCCCTTCGGAGCTCACTGCGCACCATTCCCTGGACCTGACTTTGTGTGACAAGATCCTGTCCACGTCTGCTCCCGAGGGGGGACAAGCCCCACCCATTGAGGTGGTTCCACCCAAAGGTGGTGCAGGACCAGCAGACAAGGTCATCCCAAGGTGGGTCCCAGATGTGTTGGGGCCCAGTGCCACAGCCAGATGAGGTGGGAGATGTGGGTTCGCTGGGACCGGCCTTCCCAAACTTGCTATGGTGTTGCAGTTTTAGAACATATCCAGGTTAGTAATAGTCAACACAATCCAGTCTTAGTTATAATAGCATGCATAGATATTCCCATTAACCCAAAACACTAGATTTGGAACAGTTGCATAGTAAGGAGAACACATGCATATATGGAACCACAGTGGCCATTACAACAGCATGCAGGTTACATTGTTAGCAACAGGCCACCAATGATAGTATTTCAACATGGAACATTAATAGAAACACATTTCAATATTTGTTGAACAATAGGACATATGTCTCAGTAGGTTTGGTGTAAGCATACCCATTGATTTGTGTGTTTAGATTATTGTTGCAGATATGGTGGAGGGGAGAGAGAGATGCCAATTAACAATGTATATGTCCTTGCAGTACTCACAGCTTTAATGATCATTGCTCTAATCATTACTCTACAGGTATTATTACAATACCCTATGACCTTGGTTTGGGCAGTGGTATGTTTGTACACAGTGTATAATTCAACTGTCTTATAGCTAAATTCTACTTCTCTTACCTGATAGACATGTGGAGGGAATGTTTGTTAACACTTCCTGACTGTTTCTACACATATTCCCAGATTCCTAGTTGTAATTATTCACATAAGTCTCAATCTCTTAATGCATAACATCTGGACAAAGCCTGACAACATGGGGGTACAAATAGGGACATATTTTGAATATTGCTCTTATAAACTTTTAGACAGTTGCTAGAGTAACAGGATTTGTTTAAATATACATTTTCTGAAGGATTTGAAGTCTGACACCCAAATGTATGTCATTATTTGGTGTCTACAATCCTGAGATCATCCTACTGATTTGCCAGGAAAAAAGAGGAACAGGCCAAAAATATGAGCCAAATATCTGGACATTCTGGGAAAATCTGTACAGTTGAGAGGTATAATTATGCATACAGCTTGCTACCAGTCCCGTGATTCGAAACATGGCTGTGTCTGCTAAAACTAGAACAATTTGAGCTTCATCAGAGTGAGCTATTTAGACACCAGTGCCAATTCCTTCAGTCTTTTCTGTCTAAGTCTCTCTTGGTTGTACAATCTGACCTTGTAATTACAACAGTCTTATACAGACCTTCCTAGACATACTTTTATGTAGCACAGTATGAGAAACAGTGGTTGATACAACAGTACTATTCTGATATCAGATGTTGGTGAATACTGCATGTCAGGCCTTACAATACCAGAGTAAACACTACCAGTCCAGGATTTAAAACTTTATTGCTAGGCAGTTACAGTTTTCTTATCTGAAATACATGTGGGGTTAATGCTTATTAACACTACTATTTCTATACATATTCCCAGATTCCTAGTTAATATTATGCAAATACCTCTCAATTTCTTAATGCACACACTCTGGGCAAAGCTTGACAATATGGGGGTACAAATCGGCACATATTTTGAATATTGCTCTTATAAACTTGGAGAGTTGCTAAAGTAACATGATTTGTTTTAATATATATTTTCTGAAAGATTTGAGGTCTGAAAATCAAATGTATGTCATTATTTTGTGACTACAATTCTGAGATCATCCCAGTGGTTTGCAGGGAGACAGAGGAACAGAGCCAATTATCTGGGCATTCTGCTAAAATCCGTACAGTTGAGAGGTATGATTATGCATACAGCTTACTACCACTCCCAGGATTCAAACCATGGCTTTGTGTGCTAAAAGTTCAACAATTTGAGTTTCATCAGAGATCGCTATTTAGAAACTGCTGTCTGCTCTTTCAGCATTTTCTGTCTAAGCATCTCTTGGTTGTACAATTAGACCTTGTACTTAAAACAGTCTTATACAGACATTCATAGACATATTTTTTATGTAGCACAGTGTGGGTAACAGTGGTTAACACATTACTATTTTGAGACTGCAACACTAAATGCCATACAATACCAGAGTAAACACAACCAGTCTAGGATTTAGAACTCTATTGCCAGGCAGATATGGTTTTATTGAAATATCACCTATATGGGACTATTACTGCCATATTGTCTGGTTTATTCAGTACAACCCATACACAGTTTTTATACTGACAGTGACTTTCTGTTACTTTATATTTATTTGGTATGACTACTACAAGCAGGATTGCTACTCACCAGCCTCGTGATGCAGCCTTTGCAGCCTACTGGCATGGGCTTCCTGATTCACAACCCACTCAGCTGCAGCTGTAAAGGGAATAGAGAAATATTTAGCCATACTTATCCATCACATATACAGACTGGACTTTGGTAAACAGTTACTGCTATGAATACTTACATGCTGCTGGGACATCTCCCCTCTCTCTTGCTTCTTGGACCCACTGTTCCAAGAGCTCCCTCTTCCTCTGCTTCAAATTGGCATAGTGGTGCCGGACCTGCTCACCAGTCCGAGCGAGACCAGTGGCACTGGTGAGATCAGAGGCAAGACAGTCCCAGGCTTCCACTTTATACTGGGAGCCCTGGTTGAAAATTGGCCCTGCAGCAGTCTGTCATCATAATTATTTACCAGGAGTCCTACCATGATCTTGGGCACCTGTATGCCCCAGCGCTGTGCCCGGAAGCACATGCCCACACCAACACCTGCCATACTGCCTATAGTGGGAAGCTGCAACCAGTTATGAGCTGTATTCCCACCTGTGGGGTTTAAAATATGGCCAATTTCCCACCCTTTGTCATGATTGGACAGTTTTGAATATGCTGAGCTAAGCTAAGCTATGGGCAAACATGCTTAGCTAAGGTTGGCAGTGCTTAAAGGGGCAGGTTCAGCACTGCTTACCAATGGGCAAGTCCACTTAACTGGGCTACTCATTTCTTAGCAGTCATATTTACACAATGCTTACACCTGGTAAACAGAGCTGTGTAATGCTTAGCATTGCTTATTTTTTATTTTATAGACTATCTGCTGTATGGGATTGGTTCATCATTCATTACATATTATAAATTTGTTTACTGTGCCTGACATCCCCCAATGTGATTTCATTACATTTATTCATGTGTGACTATACTGTATGGGACACTTGTGTTTATATGGGGGTTTCTCAACTGTATTAAACTGACACCTCACATCTAGACCTACTACAGTACTCTGGTTAACAAATGTATGTTATTTAGTAGGTAATTATAAAAAAATGTTTATGTACTGCTTCACATGTTAAATACGAATTGGTAACAGTGGGATTGATTGCTTGTAAAGTGTATGCTCTAACCACTACACTATGGCAGCACTGCCTATATTGGATGTCTCTTGCTATTCAACCTCTTGTGCTGTTTAAGCTGGACTAAGCATAGCAAAGCAATGGGCACACCCACACAGCTATGTTTAAACTTTATTGCATATTTAAAAAAAAATATTTGTTGTGTTTTTTTATTTGAACCCTTCAGAATATCCCTACTAATGCTGAACCTGTTATTCTATCAACTTTCTGCTTTGTGGAACGATTGTCCCTTTTGGCTTTGTCCACATTCCTTACTCTGATGGGTTGGGAGGTGTGCGCTATGTGCTTATGCTAAGTGTGTTATTCTATCAACCTTTGCGTTGGTAGGGACGATTGTCCCTTATGGGTTTGATCAGATTTCTTATCCTGATGGGCTGGGGGTGTTACGAATGTTCTCGATCATTTTAAATTGCCGAGTGCAAGGGGCATGTGTATTGTGAGAGCTCTGCTCTCAGACACACCCCCTGCGGTCATACAGGGAACTGTGTCTGTTTTATAGTACGGCAGCACACCTTCATACATATGCATGGCGCGCTGCCGTGCTGAACAGGAATGGTCCCTGCTGTGCAGGAATAACTTATTACTGCACGGCTGCTTGCTTAATCTGGGGCATATTTATTTATAACCTGGATATACAGCAAGGTATTACACTGACATAATTGTGTAATCGTTTGCAATTTCATAGTTGTTACATAAAATATTGAATTTTAGTCACAGTTTAATATTTTATTGAATAAGTAAGAAAAATATTTTGTAATAAATTATATTTCTTCTTATAATAAGTATACACAATGCCTTTGGAGGGAGGTTATGGAAGGGACACAAACATTTCCCATGCAATTGCATTCCTGTTGTACAATTCACAGTTGAGAATTCAAGACTAATTTCAACAATTTGCGATCACAGAAAACATTACAGGTGAACATACTAACACTTGCATTATTGTTTAAATAATGATGCTATGCCGATAGCCAAAAATAAAATTTAAGGGACTCTGTGTACCAGGGTGTATGTTAAGAAATAAAATAAAATTCATTCTGTTGGAACTGTAAAATCAGTATACTTCTACTAAAATTATTAGTCTTGGCAAGTAATAGAGTTTTATTCGGAACATCATTCTTAAATAACTGTAAAATTAGTCTTGATCACGCAACAATCAATGGTACAACAGGAATGCAACTGCATGGGAAACACTCTTGTCCCTTCCTTAATCTCCTTCTAAAGGCACTGTGTATACTTAAACCTTGTAAGTACAAATATTTATTACAAGATAACTTTTTTACTTATTCAATAAAATATTAAGCTATGACTAAAATTCAGTATTTTATGTAACAACTACGAAATCACAAAAATGAAAATGAAAATTGAACCTAATATCTTTAATAAAAAGTATATGCTTTTGTTTTGAGGATGCAAGGACAAGAAACATGTCTAATGTAGCTTTTACAGGGATATGAGCTTTGAAACACATTTATATTGGTGTGCTCATTTAAGCAAGCAATGAATATACCTTAATAATTAGCAATATGACTCTTCCTTCTTTAGAATGCTATTAAAATCATCTGTTGGCTTATGCTTGCATTTTTTAATAACACAAAAGGTAACATCTTAAATTTATCAAAGTTCACCTCGAGTTTAAACAAAGCAGTATTTGTATTCTATGATTTCATTGTATAATAGACATTTATACATGCCCTGTGACAGCTTCTGCCTAATCCTCTCCATGTAGACATTGTCACAATCAGAACCAGAACACACAACCATATAACACTGGGTCTATGGTGTTACAGTTGTAAACTTTTATTTTTATGTTTTTTTCCATATGTGGCAGGAATATATATATATATATATGCAGAAAAAAACCCACATTTAGACATTCATGCAGACTTGCCTTAATTGTTGTCATAAATATTGCTACATGCTTAAATGGATATTAGAAGTAACCCCTTGTTTATGACAAAAATTCTGGAACTTCACTGACAATTCTATTTAAAATGGTGGCACCTTGTGCAGCAGTGGCCTCCCCAGCTCCCAATGTGCATGCTGTGTTTTTCTGTCTGTGATCCAATGGTTGGACTGTTCGGGTGCAGCTGTGGTGTCTGTGATGTCTGCAACATCCTTGTTGCCTTGTTTTTCGGGGTTTTTGGAGTGATAATGAAGCTTCGGCCTTCAGTCTCGAGTTGTGCAAGGTGCGGGTGCAGTAGGCGGAGGTCATACTCTTGGCTACCGGGTTCGGTTTGAGAAAAAGTGGAGTTGGATTTGTTTGAGTTGGAAGGAGGAAGCTGGATTGGACTTGGAAGCTGCTGGTGATGTCAGAGATGGAATTGGTGGTGGAGACGGTGTGGATGGTGAGGATTTGGGGAGAACTGCTGAACTGGTTGTGGCTGTTCAAGCCTTCGAGCAGCAGCTGTCGTGTCGAATGCAGGTGGGAGAAGTCCAGTTTTTGTTTGTCTGTTTTTGTTTTACTTTGGAAATGGACTAGGTCTGTGGTGTTTAACTGGACTGAATTGGAACTTAGACTGTTGCTGATATTGGAGAGGGTGATGGCGGCTTATGTACCTTATATGCTGGCTTGGTCACTGCTGTTTTTCGTTGCTGAATTTGTGTATTTTATTTTTGTTTCTATGTTGCTATGATTTCTGTTTGCACATGAGCTTGAAAAACGAAATTTCGTTCAGCTGTGCTATTGAGTACGGTCTGAATGACAATAAAGTTACTTTTTTACTTTGACTTTTCACTTTGACAAATTGTTTCTCTATATCCTATTAAAAATGTCTGTTTATCTAAAATAAAATGAAAACTAGTCAACAGAAGTAGAACAACATCAACTTTACTACAGTTCAACATGAACTTTACTACAGTTTAGCACTTTTGTCTAATAAATAATCTTTGGGGCAATTTAAATTTCAATTAAGAATATTTTATATTTCTCATCTCAACAAAGAAAATAACATTACTACTAATCATCAGGTCTTTCATGTCTTGTGATGTATTCTGATTTATAGAGTGTTATATAACTGAATGACGTTTGGATTGATTTAAATGGTAAACCATATTAAAGTTGACATTCCTCCTACCATGTTAACTGGTTTTCATTTTATTTTGTTTTATTGTTCTTTGTTAAATCAGTGTGTTCTTATTATCCAGGTATGTGTTTATTTTCCAGTAATCCATTATGATCCTTCTGATAACATAGGAATCAAATGAAAAAAAATGTGGGAAAGGTTTGCATACAATCTATTACATTTCTCTGCTTCTATGTCTTATTGGAGGTATTAGTTTTCGGTATAAGAGTATTTAGCAGTATTACTTTTCAATATATAGGTAAACTCAATTTGTGTTTTCCCATGGACCTCTTTTACCACTTATTTTAAGATGTTGGTAGAATACCCTCATCCAAAACATGTTTCAAATAATATATTTCTTTACAAGCCTGCACCAGTAGCATACAGAGATAAAGCCATGACTATGGCCAAGGTGACCTAAGTTTAAACATCAGCTCAGAAACTTGATGGCGCAGGCAGGGAAGATGGGCAAGCCCAGCCTGGGAGTTATGTGTGCACACTGAAGTACATTCTCATGGCTGGTTTCCCTGGGGGAGACAGCAGGGAAACAACCTGATGGTGTTGTTTGTGGGGGGGGGGGGTGAGGCATTTCTTTTGATGTCATCCATTTGCAGAATGAAGGATGGAAGAGCACCGATGTCCATTGCATGACCTACGCAGAGGGTGTTACCAGGTGCCATAGGAGATGGAACGTAGGAGCAACCACTCCTTGGCAGCAGTATGATGCAGCTGCAGGTGATTTGATCTCCTCACTGGCCTCAAACAGAGTTAGACTGGGATGGCCAGTCAGTTTTGGTAGACCTGGTGGATGAGAAGAAGCCCTGGGAATAGCTAATGATCAGCTGTGGGGAGCCAAAAATTAGGATTTTTTCCTGTCTCTTTATATAAAACATTATCCCTAGATTATGACAGTCAGTTAAATTTCCTCTTAACCACATTTTTCTTAGCATACATTTGATTGAGCTTTCTTTATGTAAATACATGTTCTCAGAAGTGGACATTTTAAAGATAATTAACTGCAGTTTATGATCATCATCTATTCTGATGTTGCAATCTAAAAAATTAGTACTTTTATCAAATGTAAAACCAATGAATTAAAAAGAACGTATTATTCATTTTCCCCCAAAAAATCTGTTAGTCTTTTTCATTACCAGTCCAAAATAAAAAAAAAAAAACAGAAGAGTCATCTATAAAGCATTCATACAATAACACTTTTGTAAAATTAAGTAAAATGTATAAAAAATCATTTCCCCCTGGACCATTAAAAAAATGGTGAAAGCTGGGTCTGCTGTTGCCCACACTGCCATACCTTGCTTTTGTTGAAAATATTTGTCATTCAGTATAAAGAGCATAGAAACATTGTTATCTTGTGTAAGTTTTAAAAAAATACAAATAACTGAAGTATCTTCATTTATCTGCCAGAGATACCTAAGAGAGAAAAAGTCTCACCGTGTCTACCTCCATCTCTAGTGAAATACATGAATACAAGGAGGTTACAGCCACTATAGCCATAATATATCTTCAGGTAACTACATCTTGTTCAACAACTGAATCTTCAACATGAAATCAGTCATCTCTTTTGTTAGAAAAATATGTATTAATGTATATGTTTAGTGCTTATTAGAAGCTAAAAGGGTTAACACATTTCATTCTATTTTATGTGCAGCTTAATTTTGTATGAGATTATAAGATGCTTTTCAAACTGCAGTATGCTTTCTGAAATTGCAAGATGCTCTCTGACCTAATATTTGCAAGCACAGCAAAATTCATGTTTATGCCTTTTGGAAATGTACTTGGAAGCAGGTGATTATCTGCTAGGTCAGGAAAATGAATGAATAGTGAATGAATAGAACAATACTGTTTTCTATAATGTGATTGAATATGAACAATCAGCCCTGTTTGTGTTATGAGAACATGCACAGCTGCGGAAAAGAAGAGATACATCAGAGAAAAGACTGCTTGAAAAAATGAATTGTGATCTGTACTTGCTTTGTGCTCAAATTAGCCATAGTACCTTGAATGGTAACATTGCATAGCAAAAGTTGTATCTGACCGGTGGTCGTCAAGGCCACCTTGTTTTTCTCAGGAAGTTTTTTTGTAAACTTGATATGCCAGCAGAAAATCATGGACAAACAGCTGCTGAGAAACAATATTGAAAGAACTTTTGATTTATTATATCAGCTTAGTAGGCAATACCTTGTAAGAAAAGTATAAAGACAATCATACTTCCTGATTCTAGTTAGACAAACTCTGTATTAGCACGTTTTTGTCTCCTTGCTGCAAGATTAAAGTGCCTTAACCTGAACCTGCCGTGCATTGATCATTTTCAAGTTTATTTTTTCCTTTGACAGATTGGTCCTTCGAGCCGGAAACTCTCACTCTAGCTCAGGTCAGATGGGCCCGGTGGCATGAAACCGTACGGGGAAGAGGCCACATCAGTTCTTCTTCTCTGAAAGACCTCCGACTGAATTGTCGTTCAAAAGAGGCCAGCCACTGTTTCTGATCTGCGATTGGAGGACAAGTCAACGGTTCCATCAGTGAGACGGTCAATCAAGGAGGCTCAGGTAAGGAGGAATTTACCCTTTCTCTGTTTTAGATCAGGGACTTGTTACAGTACTTGTTTTTTGTTAGGGAGATTTTGTATTGTACAAGTCAGGGGCAAAAAAGATTGCTGTCTTGTTAGAGATCAGGGAAACAGGATAGGTAGGCAGTTATTCTAGATAAACTGTGAAATAGAAAATTGTGGTACCACGTGAGAATAAGAAGGGTTACGTAACATTTTTTAATGGTCAGAACAATATGGGCAATAAGTGCACAAAAAGTTCCTGAAACCCACCGCTAACCGAAGATGCAAAATATATGCAATTGCAACGTGCAGACAATGTTAGATACTATGCAAAATGGGTTAATAAATATGAATTTGATGGCAAATTAGAAAAAATCCTCGCTTATTAAACTTATCAAACAGCTTAAAGCTGATGCAAAAAGGTCAGGTAAAAAAGCAACGCCAATTGGGAGTTCCTCAGGCACACAGGTGGATTGAGGAAGCAAACCGTAGGGAACAAAAAAGTAATAATTCAAAAGCAATGTTTCTAGATAAAGAAGACAATAATTTAGTAATGGCATCAGCCCCTCCACCCCCTCCAATTCCTGCACCAGAGTATGAAGCGAGTGGACAAGCTGGTCCACCTCCGCTATACCCGGCTGTCACCGCAAAGCCAGGACCATATGTTAGAGATCCCATTGAGACCAGGTCTCGGACACGTAACTTAAGAGGGGATATTGAATTATATGAAATAACTAAAAATTCACGTGCTATGAGTGAAGAAGAGATATGTCCACTCATACAGGACAGGCAGGACAGGATCCAACTCTTCTAGTATATAGACCGTGGACACAGGAAGACATCCGGAAAGCCACAGAGGGAATTCCCCATCCAAAAGTTAATTTTAGAAAATTCTTAGAGGACTTACAGGGCATGAGGTTAAGTTACCATTTGAATGGAGAAGAAGTAGAGAAAGTAGTCAGACAAATCATAGGTCCAGATTGGCACATGATCAGTGGCAACTGGAATCCCCATGACGCGGAACATAAGCCACTCCCACATAGCAACGCAGAGCTGGATAACAGAGTGAAAGGTCTGACAGATCGAATCTCTGAGAAATGGAAGCCTAGGGCTGGCTGGACTTGCATTAATCAATGCATCCAACAGGAAGGCGAAACTGTTGACAGATATTATGCTAGATTATTAGAGTGTTTTAATAACCATTTTGGAATGCAGGTACCTGAAGACCTAACACATGATTCCCCATATCAGCAGCAACTAAAGAATGCATTTTTGAAGGGTAGTATTGCACCCATAATTAGTTTTATTACAAAGTACATGGTAGATCACCGTACAAGTAGATTTCAGTCATTATTTGAATATGCGAGACATGCCGAAAGGCATGTTAATAGCAAAAAGAAAAAGAAAACCCAAGTATTTGCAGTAGAAGACAGAGTGGAAGTCTTTGTAGTACAGTCTGGGAAGAAGGGCAAGAAAAATGCCCAGGGAAACAAACAATCTGATAAGCGATCAGAGGAGTTTGAAGAGAGAAAGAAAAGGGGTGAATGTTTTAAATGTGGGGAAAAGGGACATTTAGCAAGGGCTTGCAGGCAAAACAAGAAGGTAGCCATGGAAGATAAGGAGGGTGAGGACTGACTATATGATAGCCAAGAATCACTAGAAGGGAATAACCAAGAAAAGACAAATGCAAATGCCATAGAGGGAGTAGAGAATGTGATAGAAGAAGTACAAGAAATCACCGATGGTGAAGAAAGTGAAAATTTAGACTTGGCATTATTGAGCCTAGAGCTCTATTTAGCAGACACAAAACCGGAAGTTACACTTTTGGTAGAGGGGAGGGAAGTCAAATTCCTGTGTGACTCAGGGGCTTCACGGACCCTGATACATCCTTCCAAACTACCAGAAAATTCAGAATCACTTGATTATATATTAGTGAAAGTAGCTAATGGACAGCTGTATTGGGAGCCACTCTCCCATAGCATAGCAATAACTGACCCTGTTTCAGGGATGACCCAGAAGAGCAAAATTGTTGTTTCTGCAAAATGCCCAGTAAATCTTTTAGGCAGAGACCTTATGCAGATATTTGGCATAGCAGTAGTTCCAACTATGCAGGGTATGGAAGCACAGCGGCAAATTGATACTTTTGTGGTGCGACCGGAGGGTGAAACATTTTATTGGTACAGCCAGAACTTGGTTACGACTGGTCCAGGGGCAGTAACTGAAGAACTGATGAATGTAGCCATCAGTAAATCCCCCTCCCTTGACACTGATAAACAGCCTTTTTTGCACTGTACTCTGTATTATTGTAGCATACCAGGACCTGATAAAGAATATGAGCAAGAACTGTTTAGGAACCATGCTAACAGATTAGTATTGCGTAATCTGTACTGGGACACAGAAGGGAACAGTGTAGTTAGCTGTTCATTGCCCCAGGAATTCTTTGCACTCTATAAATGTAATCGACTACCACATGTTAGTTTAACTAAAGACAAGAATGTGAAGTGGACAGACCTAGGAGAAAAAGTCACAAGGTGGGAAAAACAGACAGAATTAGAACTGTCAGAACAGGGAGTACAAAAGCAGAAGTTGAACTGGATAACACAGACACACCCAGCTGTGCACTTGCAGGCAAGTGAGGACAGCTGAGTAGCACTCTTACTAGAGGAAGAAGAAAAAGCCTTATGAGGCATACCAGAGACTCTCTGGTCAACAGGAAAATCAGATGTAGGACTTATTCGTACAGCAGGACCAGTTACTATCATGCCAAAATCAGCATTTAGACCTCAAAAAAGACAGTATCCCTTAAGAAAGGATGCAGAAGGAAGAATCAAACCTATAATAGCAGCCTTACTTAAGGAAGGAGTACTGATAGAATCTCCCGATTCGCCATGTAATACACCCTTATTTCCTGTTAAGAAAGCAAATGGAGAATGGCGTATGGTCCAAGATTTACAAGCTGTAAATGACACAGTAATACCTAGCGCACCTATGGTGCCAGATCCACACACCTTATTAAATGATTTAAAGCCTCAACAGAAGTATTTTTCTGTGGTAGATATTAGCAATGTGTTTTTCTCAATACTGATACACCCTGACAGCCAACATTAGTTTGCATTTACATTTCAGGGGGAAAGGTATACATACTCGCGACTACCACAGGGATATTGTGAGAGCCCAATGATATTCACACAGGAAATGGCGAGTAACTTGGCGGGATTTATTCCACCGAGAGGCAGACAGATTTTACTTTATGTAGATGACATTCTGCTGGCAGCCCCCACCCAGCAAGAATGCAGAGAAGATATCATAGCATTACTACAATTTCTAGCCACTCAAGGACACAAAGTAAACAAAAACAAACTGCAGCTTTGGAAGAAGCAGGTTAAATACCTGGGATATGTAATATCCAAAGAAGGCAGAATATTAGATGAAGACAGGAAAATAGCAATCTTACAAGCACCCAAACCGACTACCAAGAAGGAAATTATGTCCTTCCTAGGTACGACTAATTTTTGTCGAAGTTGGTTTCCAAACTATGCCTTGGAGTCTGCTCCACTGACCAACTTGATATACAATGAGCCTATGGCAGCACAAGATTTATTACAATGGACACCAGAAGCAGAATCAGCTTTCTGCAAATTGAAACAACTGATAGCATCCTCATTAGTCTTAGGATTACCGAACTATCATAAACATTTTTTCCAAACTGTAGATTGTAAACAAGGTTACATGACATCAGTGTTAACACAGCAGCATGGGGATAAACAACACCCCATAGCTTATTATTCATCACAGCTGGACCCAGTGGCGTGATCCCTGCCCCACTGTGAACAAGCAGTAGTTGCAGCTGCAATGGTAGTACAGGCTTCGGCCTCAGTAGTGTTGTTCCACCCTCTCACATTGAAAGTGCCTCATGCAGTCGTGATTATTTTACTGCAAGAAAAAGTAGCATATCTTTCTCCTGCTAGACATCTTTCCTGTATGACTATGCTGTTGAGCCAACCTCATAAGACAATTGAACGATGCACAACTTTGAATCCGTCAACCTTGCTCCCAACCCATGCAGATGGCAAACCACACTGCTGCCTGCAGGAGATTGAGCAAAAGACACTACCTAGAAAAGATCTCACAGATGTTCCCTTGGATGATGCTGAGGTGACATACTATGTGGACGGCTCATGTAAAAAGGGTCCTACAGGGCAGAACCTAGTAGGGTATGCAGTAGTTTCTGATACTGAGATTTTAGAAGCAAAGCCTTTACCACACAACTTATCTGCACAGGCAACAGAATTGATTGCTTTGACAAGGGCATGTACCTTGGCAAAGGGTAAATGTGTGAACACTTTTACTGACAGCCAGTACGCTTTTTCTACTGTACATGTTTTTGCGCAGCAGTGGAAAAATAGAGGAATGATAACATCTACTGGTAAACCGATTAATCATGCGTAATTTATTTTAGATTTGTTAGAATCTATTCAGTTACCTCAAAAGGTAGCTATTTGTAAATGCGTATCTCATAAAAAACAACAGGATAGCATTTCAAAAGGTAATGTGAGAGCTGATATAGCTGCAAAACAGGCAGCTTCAGCTTCAGAAGTATTTCTTTTGAGTGAGGAATTACAACCTTCTGAGATTTTAGATTTAGAAATGTTAAAAACAATGCAGACACTTACTACAAATGTAGTAAAACAGAAATGGATAAAATGAGGAGCAATTCTTTGTGAGGGCTGTACATCTCCAAAGAAAGAAAACCAATTTTGCCGTCTAACTTGTTTAGATATGCAGCTTTGTTGAGCCATGGGCAGTGCCATGTCTCAACAGGGGGGATGGTACAGTTAGTGAATCGAGTGTTTACAACGTATGGATTTACAAACTACACAAAATAATTTTGTGCAGCATGCCATGTTTGTAACAGGCATCATGCACAAGGGGCATTAAAGCCTAAGCAAGGGAGTTTCCAGACACCACCGTACCCGTTCCATACTATCTGTATGGATTTCATAGAACTAAATAAATGTGAAAATAAAAAGTACTGTCTTGTCATTATAGATATGTTTTCCAAATGGGTGGAAGAATTTCCGACCAAAAATCCAGATGCAGCTACTGTTGCAAAAGTCCTTGTTAAAGAAATTATTCCTAGATTTGGCATACCGGAAAAGATCTGTAGTGACAATGGCACACATTTTGTAAATCAAACCATACAACAGTTGAGCCTTTATTTCGGAATTTCCTTAAAGAACCATTGTGCATACCACCCCCAATCCGCAGGATTAGTAGAGAGGCATAATGAGGTTTTGAAAAACAAACTTAGGAAAATAATTAGCGAGACGCAGAAGAACTGGGTGCACTGTCTGCCTCTGGCATTGTTGAGCATGAGAACTGTTCCAAATGCAAAGGGGTTAACTCCTTTTGAAATACTGTTCGGGAGGGCATATTATATACCTCAGTGGAAACCTCTCATGCCTGCAGACCAGGAGGCTGACAGTTCACTTGCAGAATATATGAGGCGACTTTTGAATAACAAACAACTTCTGCAGTTAAATTCTGTTTCAGATAAAGAACAGACCAGCCCATCGGAAGCAGTAGTACAACCAGGGTCGTGGATCTGGGTGAAGGTCGTGAAGAAAAGAAATTGGAGTTCTGCGAAGTGGGAAGGACCATTCCAGGTTTTGCTGGCAACACCCACTGCAGTCAAGATAGCTGAACGTGTGCCCTGGATCCATTTGATGCACTGTAAACTGGTCAAGAACTTTGAACTGGACAAAAACCTTGTTACTGTTATACAATGAGAACAAAAATTACCAGGTATAGAGTAAACAGGGATGCAGAACAACCTCAGAAAAATTGCATGATCATCCCGTTAGCTATACTGGTAACAATGATCAAATGATCTTTTTGCTGTGGCCTTTCCTTTTTTCAGCCACACGAGTTGAACTGAACAAACGTGATGCATTACTCATAGACTGGCATCCAAACTTTAACACTTACCAAGCAATTAAATATGTGTATGCTGAAACTTTTAATGTTTTGAACTGCTGGATTTGCACAGCTATACCAACAGCATACAGGGGATTATTAATGGCTGCTGTCCCCCTAGGGGTCAATGAGACCTGGGAGAATTTGATTTTTGATACTACACCTGTAAAATCACAAGACAAAATAGCATTGTACCTACCTGTTACACAAAAAGGAATTGTATGCTTTTATAAAAATGACACTATTCAGGTGGGTTGGAGTAATTGCAATGTGACTGTTTCTTATAAATGTTATATTAAGGCTAATAAGGCAGAAACTATTTGTGATGCAAACTATGACTCATATCTTGAGAAAATGCAGAAAACTGTTAGTGAAATACAGCATAATCCTGTTCTTTTAAAGCAACTTTCTATCATTGATAAGAAAATGTTTCATGCAGGGCAAGCATATATCAATACTAAAGTAGAAAATTGTTATTTTGTTTGTGGGAAAAAGGCATACAAATGACTACCTGAGAATTGGTCCGGCAGTTGACACACTGCAGCTTTGCCTCAATAGAAAATTCAAAATGTCAAAGAGGTCAGCAGTAAACCTGGAAATCCAATCAAGAGACCCGAGAATCCAGTTGGACGAATCGAAGCAGGATGGAGAAACCATAATTCCGTGAAGAACAAAGATAAACTAACACACATGGACTTGAGTGACACTATTATATCATGGGCAGGCATATTCCGTGAAGAACAAAGATAAACTAACATACATGGACTTGAGTGACACTATTATATCATGGGCAGGCATAGCCCCTGCATATAGCACAGTAAAATCGATTTGGGAGCTGAGAAAACTGTCCAAACTTCTCAAAGTTATGAGCAATGCAACTTTTTCTGCTGTCGAATTAATGACTGATGAACTGAACGCTATGAGAACTGTGGGGCTTCAAAACCGCATGGCTCTCAACTTCACCCTAGCGGCGAGAGGTGGTACATGTGCTTTAATCAAAGAAGAATGCTGTTGTATATTCCTGACAACCAGTATGAGATAAACGACCATCTTGAGGTGATCCAACAAGTGTTGGCCATGACCAAACCAGGCCCAAACCCTCTGACGGACTTTTTCCAGAATTTGTTTGGGGGGGTGAGGTTCCATCCTAATGAACATCCTGATTGCCATTTGTGTGGGGTTACTCCTATTAGGAGCATGCATTTGTTGTGGTATTCCCTGCATGAAAAAATTAATCAAAGATTTTATAGACATGTCAGTTTCTGAGACTTTATATCAAAGTACTGAAATTGAAGAATTATTGAAAAGTGAAATGATTTCATAAGTCTAAACTAAATGACTCTCTTAACTGCAAATCCAAAATGGAAGAGGTTAGGAGAATAAGCAAACTGTTTATGCTTTTGAAAATAGAATAAAAAGTATTAACAGGGGGGAAATGTTAGAAAAATATGTATTAATGTATATGTTTAGTGCTTATTAGAAGCTAAAAAGGTTAACACATTTCATTCTATTTTATGTGCAGCTTAATTTTGTATGAGATTATAAGATGCTTTTCAAACTGCAGTATGCTTTCTGAAATTGCAAGATGCTCTCTGACCTATATTTGCTAGCACAGCAAAATTCATGTTTATGCCTTTTGGAAATGTACTTGGAAGCAGGTGATTATCTGCTAGGTCAGGAAAACGAATGAATAGTGAATGAATAGAACTATACTGTTTTCTATAATGTGATTGAATATGAACAATCAGCCCTGTTCATGTTATGAGAACATGCACAGCTGCGGAAAAGAAGAGATACATCAGAGAAAAGACTGCTTGAAGAAATGAACTGTGATCTGTACTTGCTTTGTGCTCGAATTAGCGATAGCACCTTGAATGGTAACATCGCATAGCAAAAGTTGTATCTGACCGGTGGTCGTCAAGGCCACCTTGTTTTTCTCAGGAAGTTTTTTTGTAAACTTGATATGCCAGCAGAAAATCATGGACAGACAGCTGCTGAGAAACAATATTGAAAGAGCTTGTGATTTATTACGTTAGCTTAGTAGGCAATATCTTGTAAGAAAAGTATAAAGGCAATCATACTTCCTGATTCTAGTTAGACAAACTCTGTATTAGCATGTTTTTGTCTCCTTGCTGCAAGATTAAAGTGCCTTAACCTGAACCTGCCGTGTATTGATCATTTTGAAGTTTATTTTTTCCTTTGACATCTTTAATATAAGAATCAGTGTAAGCCACCACCAAATTTAGTTTTGTAGAAATATCCTCTTGAATTTTTGGTATGTCAAAAAGGTACATGGTCCATGCACGTGGACTTGACAAAAATTTGTATGTGCCCATATATATTAGTCTACCAGTAACATGTCATTCAGTGTCTCACCAGTGCATCTACAGGCACACCAAATACTTCTCATAGTAACCTTCTCATATTCTTTTTTAACAGGCAACAGTTAAATCATGTCCTTGTTGTATATTTCATTATATAGTACTGCTTACTCATTTCCTTATCAGTTTTCATGTACCTTATATGTAAGCCTTTCAGCTCTTTCACAATCATGTACATGTACAATGAGCTGGTCATTCTGTTACAAAAGCACTTCTTAACGTGCTTGTTTAGTTTGGTAAGTTCCTAATTTTTAATTCATGTGCCTTTTCAAAAGTGATAGTATGCCTTATAGGTGAGGTCTGGAGGTGCTTTTCTTATTTAAACTACTGCCACTTATGCAAGTAGTCATATCATACATCAGACACTGAAAACTGAACTTTTACGTAAAAAAAGTTTAAAGCATTTTAAAAGTATCCGCAAAATTTAGTTACCATGCTGGTGTTAGGCTGATATTCTGACAATATACATAGTTATACAGTGTTATTATACCATTACCTTAGTGATAGCATACCAAATGATTAAAGGGTCTGTATTATATCATCGAACTCACAGGAGTTCAAATGATGTAATATAAGACCATGAAGCTCGAAAACCAAGAAGTACGAAAACACAGAGCAGCGATATTTTTCACCCAGGAAAAAAAAAATCGCTGTTCAGGTACAAAAAAAAAAAAATGAAACATGTACTCTTTAAACTTAAACTAATGTTGGGGGCTTCACCCCGCACACCCCCTGTGCCACCCATACCCCCAATACTTAAATATACCAACTCCAAGATTGCACCACAGTGGAGGAAATAGCAAAGCTGTGAAAACGGCCCACTGATTTTTTTCCCTGGGAAAAAAAAATCTGTGTTCCATGGCTTCGCTATTTTCTCATTTCAAACATATGGGTTCGATATTACAACATTTGGACCCCTGTGAGTTTGACATTGTAATATAGACCCATGATTAAATACTACTATAATAGCCTCGATTTCTGTGACTGGAAATAGAGGCTACTGTAAGAGCCACTATTTCCAGTCATGGAATCACCCACATCCCCAGTATATACATGAATACTTACATGGATTCGCAAATAATAGTTTTTACAGTTGTACTTTGTTTTGACAAGCTAGATTTATAGGATCATATATTCAGTTGTCAAGTTTATGTTCTTCTAAGCTTCAAGAGGCTTGACGGCTGTAACCCCATGTTGATACTTTCTCATACATATGCAGTATATGTACACAGTCAAGCACACATACAGCCAAGGTGATCAAATACAGAGGCATTAGATGTGATGTGCATTTATGAACACTGCAAAAACTCTAGATGAATCCAAAACCATACAAAATACAAAAGGCTAGATAAAAGCTGTGCCAGAACACAATCCATACTGGAGTCAAAATGATGGTTCCCAAAGTTTATTAGTGCTTCCTGGTACCTTGGCTATAAGCCTTCAAAGAGAATAAATTATACACCAAACCACCTAATTTTATACTAAATATAAATTACTTCATTATCCAATTACATCAATTACCTAATATAATTAATATAGCTAAGCTAAAAAGCATGGGAACATTCACAGGGAAGGCACAGAAAGATAGTAATATTGTAAAACTTCATAAATCATTATCAAAAATGCATAAATTTAACCAATGTTAATATTAAATTCTTGATTTAAACCTTTTGGGAATAAAGTGCCATAATTAATTATAATTTTTGTCTCCAAGATAATCATTTCCCTGTCTGCATAAGGGTTGAGCCATAATGCAAAAAAAAAAACTAACATCAGATCCCCCATGAGCTGTATGAAAATGGTGGGCTACTGGGTTATCCGACCTCTTATTCCTGATGTCCCCCCATGTGTTCCAATATCTGGCTCTTGACCATTCTCTTCATCTGTCCTATGTACCACTAGGTTTGTGTGCACCCACATTCAATTATGTAAACCACCCCACATGATCTACAACTGAAATTATTCATGGCTACATATTTGATGCTGTTAATTCTGGTCCCACTCAAATTTGTCTAATCTTCCACAAACCCTACATTTGCCACAAGGGATACAACCCCTATGTCCCCAGTTATACTGGGGTTTAACCAAATTCAACACTTCCTTAAGATTCAAAAATCTACTGTAGGAAAAAGTGACCCTTTTGGGGAACTAGTCCCCCACATTCACATCAGCACACACAATGAGCCAGAATCTTTCCACAAGCCTCCTAAGTGAATCTGAAAAGGGAGAAAATTTAGAAACAAAAAATAATCTTTCCTCCTAATCCCTCTCCATTCCCTGTCCTGGTGCTAATCTCCTAAAGTGAGTGTTCCCAAAGATATCTTTGCCCCTTGCTTTATCCTCAGTTTTATTCAAACAATTCAGTGTGTAACCCCTATGTAAAGCTTCTGTCTGACCTTCAAAAATTCTCCTCCTACCATTGATTTGTCATAAGTATTGTTGAAAATACGTTTGTACTCTCCATAAGGAAGTGAAGTTAAAAGGTGTGGCAGATGCATACTGCTAGCCAACAAAAAATTGTTGGCAGTCGTTGTTTTTGTAAAGGGTCTAAATTGTACCTTTTTATCTGATACAGAAAAATCCACATCCAAAAACGGGATGCTTTCCTCACTAACCTTGAATGTAAATTCCAAGCCAAATGAATTCTTACTAACCTGGTCCATAAATTTACCAAATTCAATTATGTCACTGTCACAGATGAAAATCAAATCATCGATAAATCTTTTGTATATGATGACATGTTGAATAAAAAAACTCTGTGTTATAAGTAAACACATTCTCAAAGTAATTCATAAACAAAATGGCATATGATAGGGCATACGATGCCCCCATTGCTGTGCCCTCTTTTTGTCAAAAATATTGTTTGCCAAACTTAAAACAGTTAAGTGTGAGAGAGAACTCTAAAAGTTGTAACAAATAACTTGTCCATGGGCCTTCCCCTAACATCTTTTTTATACCCTATAAACACCAAATGTTTCTAATACTCATATACAAAGCCTTCACATCTACACATGCCCAATAAAAATTTTCCTTCCATTGCATTCCTTCTATCAGGTCACAAAGTTCTTTCTTATTCTTAATATGAGATTCAACCTTAGATAGATGTCCCTTTAACTGATTATCTAAAAAAATACCCACATTTTGCAAATAAGAACCTCTCCCCAAGTCAACAGGCCTTCCAGGGGGGTTCTGTAAGGACTTATGTATTTTGGGAATAGTAAAGAACATCACATCCCTGGGGTTCCTTAGATGTAATTTCTTGATGTCAGAAGGAGAAAAAAAGCCCAATCTCTCACCTCATTCTAAAAGTTTGAACAAACATGCATTATATTCTGTAACAGGACTGAATGATAACTTTTCATATATAGATGTGTCTGTAAGCAAATATTCATCCATTTCATTATATTTTGCTTTAGAAAAGATCACTCAATTGCCTCCTTTGTCTGCTTGAGTGTACACATACTTGTTAATATCCCTCAATTTCTGCAAAGCCATCCATTCATTTTTGCTCATATTATACGTCTTAGAATTCTTTTTACTTTTACTATATTCTAACTCTAACTGCTTGTATAAAGTATTCTCAAATGAGCATATGGCTGCAGATAATTTAAGAGGCATAAAATTACTAGTACAGAGGCACCTGTGGCAAATGTAGGGTTTGTGGAAGATTAAAAAATTTGAGTGAGAATTAACAGCATAAAATATGTAACCATGAATAATTTCAGTTGTAGATCGTGTGGAGTGGTTTACATAATTGGATGTGGGTGCACACGAACCAAGTGGTACATAGGACAGACGAAGAGAATGGCCAAGAGACGGATATTGGAACACTTGGGGGACATCAGGCATAAGAGTTCAGATAACCCAGTAGCCCACCATTTTCATACATCTCATGGGATATCTGATTTTAGTTTGTTGTTTTGCATTATGGCTCAACCTTTATGCAGACAGGGAGATGATTATCTTAAAAAACTGTTACAGGTGGAGACGAAATTTATAATTAATTATGGTACTTTATTCCCAAAAGGTTTAAATCAAGAATTTAATATTAACATTGGTTACATTTATGCATTTGTTGATAATTATTTATGAAGTTTTACAAGATTACTTTTTGTGCCTTCCCTGTGAATGTTCCCATGCTAGTTAGATTAGCTATATTAATTATATTAGCTAATTGATGTAATTAGATAATGAAGTAATTTAAATTTAGTATAAAATGAAGTGGTTTGGTGTATAGTTTATTCCCTTTAAAGGCGTATAGCCGAGGTACCAGGAAGCACTAATCAACTTTGGGAACCATCATTTTGACTCCAGTATGGATAGTGTTCTGGTACGGCTTTTATCTAGCCTTTTGTATTTTGTATATGCATTTATGAGCAGCCTACTGAACTGCACTGATGAAGAAAACACAAGACATACAAATGCAGTTACTCATAACACCCCTTTAAAATTACAGCTGCTGTATCATCATTAAACATGAACATAAACATACATATGTATATGCTGAATCTCATTCAATTTTACAGAAGGCTGCAGTAAACTATATGTATTACACAAATGAAAGCAATGAGTGCATATCACAATGCATTTGCAAACTGTATTATGTAACGCACAATAATACACTGAAAGTTCTGATACTTGTATGTACAAACAAATTCATGTACTGTGAGAAAAGTAATTACTTTAAAATTCCCAGCCTCTATCTATCTGTCTGTCCCTATGTATGTATATCTATATATGATTACTTAATAAATGATTGACACGTTACTTAGTCAACATGTAAAATATGCACCATGAGTCACAACATGTCAACCATTCAGTATATCACACAAGCAACACATCAGCAATCAATACATTGAACAAGGAAACAAATTGCCTATTCCATTACACTACTCATAATCCAACCACAATTCAGTTCAAATTTGTCTGAATAGTGGTAGTGTTATGGGAAGGACTTTTTTAAAGTTAAGGGCACGTTAGGATTAAAGGCAGGGCTAAGGTTAGCACACATTACTAAGGTGAGCAGAGGGGTTAACCCTAACCCTATCCCTAGCCCTAACATGCATCTTAATTTAAAAAAAGCCCTGCCCATAACACTACCACTAAACAAGACAACTCGAACACTCAGCACACACACACACACACACACACACACACACACACACACACACTAAATATGTCCCCTAACCTAACCCTGAACCTAACCCTAAACACTCATAATCACACATTAACACTTACTCTACCCCTTATCTGACCCTTAATCTAACCCTAACCCAAACACATTCATACAAACATCCCACTTACTTTTTTTGGCAAAGCAAACATTTGACATAATGTCTGTTGGATAAACTAGACATTAACACATACACCCCTACATTTTTGGCTGTCAGCCAAAGCAATGGTCAACCAAACACACAGCACACACACATACACACACACACACACACACACACATATATATATATATATATATATATATATATGTATATATTTATATATATAATATATATATATATATATATATATATATATATATATATATATATATATATATCAATATATCATGAGGTCACAGTCTCATAGGCGTTTCTTGATCACTCTCCATATCTTGAATGCTGATTCACAGTGGGTGAATGTGAAACAACAACAGTATTATTAGAAATAGCATTTGGGTATAGATTTACATTAGCATTATAATCCATTTAGACAACTTCTTTAAATTCCAAATATTAGCACAGAGCTTGAAATACACTCAGTGAAACAATTTAATTTTGAAAAGGTGATAGTGATTTCTCTATAGGTTCATAGGTATGTACTAGGCTAATGATCACTGGACCATTTAAGCCTTGCCATGCATCCCAAATATATCATAAAAGTTTCATGTATCCTTGGGATGTGTAAGCCTAGATAAATTTCAAATTCCCCATCCACTGATCCAAGTTTTGCTTGAAATGGGTTAGGGCAGAACTCTGTTTCACATGGATTGGAAGCCTGTTCTAGAGAAGAGATGGACCCTGAGATATATAACTGTCTCTTCAGCAGGACCTATTTATGCCACTGGCAAGGTTTAGGTCCTTAGAATGGGGCAATTCTTGTGCTGTCTTGTGGATATGCAGGAGGTCCATCAGAGTAGGTTCCAATGATTCACTGAATGCAAGGCATAAATTGCCCCTCAACAGTCTATAAGAGATAGAATACAGGGATAGGGCTTTGAGGAGGTCCGTGTAGGTTATGTTATTTATATCCTATATTCTTTTAGTAATGAATCTGGGTGGTTATTCCAGTTGTTGAATGTGCCTGATCACGTATATACTGGTGGGGTATTGCACTCAATGATTGGTGTGACATCCTCACTCTGGGACAGTAATCAAGGAGCCTGAATCCTCACCACTGACACTGGAGAGGGATGTTCATTTGGAACAAAAATGGATATACCCAGTATTTCCAGATGCAGTTCTATGCATAACCCGTTATTTCCCTTAAGAGCACACAGGGAAGACACTCAGTCCAGGGTCTGGATTTCTTTACCTGTCTCCTTTCCGGTTCCCAGTAAGACTCCACACTGGCACAGCTATAGAGTTGAGACCTCAGTCGAGTGTTCAAGGTAGGATCTCCAGCACCCTCTCTGTGAAACCAGTGCTTTATGTCCCTGCTCCAAATAGATGACCCACGCACTCTTTGAGATTTGATTTGTGTACAACACACACACACACACACACACACACACACACACACACACACACACACACACACACACACACACACACACACACACACACACCTGGGAAAGGCTGGCATCGATTTACTAGCTATGACCCCTTCTGCCCAGACTATAAGGTAGTTACACCACCATCAGACACTCCAAAGCCAGCTATGCTAAGGCTGTTGCATGCGAGCCTCTGGTTCTCATGCTACCCCCTTTGGCTAGAAGCTGTCATGATTTAGCACATATGTGTAAGTAAGGGTCCCTATTAGATTGACAAAAAATCAAAATCTAGAACGGCTTAGAAGTCGAAAATTCCATTCTTCATAATCACTATTGTAAAATCGCGGTACAGTGAAGATCATAAAATGTTCTCTTTCCTCACTGTAGCGTGATCTTGGAGTTGGAATATATAATTAGCGGGGGGTGTGGGGGGCACAGCCCCCCACAATAGCAGTTTCAGTTTTCTGCATTTCCGCTCATAAAAGGATTCGAGATTTTGAAGTTTTGTCTATATAATATAGATCCTGTCAATAATACACACACACACACAGAGCCTTGCTAAGATCTTCTGCAGCTCCTGGAAGTCATACAACAATTTCAAACCTTCACACTTCCAGAGTAGCAATTAATTCACCTCAAAGGCAATGCAGAAAGCTTCCTAGTACAGACTTTTTGTCTCTGGCTGACTTGAGAACTGCAAGATACAATCTTTATGACCTAAACCAGATAATTTAATTTTAAACTATTTTTAAAGTTAGGTGGATTGAGATTAACCTCTTCTCTTCCAGTATCCTCTGTTAAAACATATATATTTAAACAATTACAATAATACATGTATATTTCTTTTTCTATTCAGCAGGACACACTGTTGGTACAGTTTTAAACAAAAGCATCTGTACAAATCAGTTAGATACATAAATGACATATACTTTTTTACTAAATTCCATCTAGATGTGCTGTCATATGTTACACATCCACTGCCTCACTTCTCCTGGTAGAGCTGGCAGTACCTCCTATCATCACATTCAGCATTACCCTCTACCCACCAAAGGACATTGTTACAGGGTCAGGGTTTTGGCTGTGGTCCTGTAGGCACCCTGATGCAGCGTGGCCTGGAAAACCTTGAAAGACATGAGCTTTGAGAACAAGTCGAGGAGGTTGTTGAGAGGCCAGTGGAGATGCACCTTCAGCCCATGCAAGACCTCCTTCATCATGTGCAAAACTCTGAGACCACTGAGCCATTAGAAGCCTCCACCCCACATCATTGGGGCCTTCTGCTGTATGTCCATCAGGCAGTGGGAACACTTGAGGCCCTACAGACTGGGGTGGATTGCTATGACACCTCTTTACCTCCTTGCATTCCTAATCCTCTCTCCTATATTATCTTTAGTTCCCTTTTATGTTCCCCTTTTTCACAGTTCCAGAGATCCCAAGAGCAGCCCAACCATGTTCCTGTCAGGTCATGGAATGTTCAGTATTATGGGTGGGCTATCCACTGACAAAAACGTAGTACCCCTCCTCTCCCACCTTAACTAGCACAACCCTTTTTATGTCTTCCTTTTGTCTGTCCCTTATCTACTGTCTTCCCATTTCCTAGCTGTCCTATCTTCTCCAATATACCCTACAAGGAATCAGTCCGGGTGTCCATTTAAGGTCCCCCCTGCAGTCAATACATACCACATTTATCTTTTTTTTATTCATTCTGCATAGCTGCACTGAGTACTGCTTGTCTTAACTACCTGCCACTAATTCAAGTAAGCTTGTATGTTCCCGTTTTTCTCTACAACTTCTGAAAATAGCCAAGACTTTAAAGTTAATTCATTCACACATAACTAAACCATTTGTCCCATTTTAAGCAGTTTTAAAGAGTGGGTGGTACCCTGCATACCTTTTTGCTTTGTCATTTTCATTGTAATCAGCTGACACTCAATGTATTTCCATATAGGCATATGACTGTGCTCTGCAGAGATACACATTGTGCATTTATCAACCTTGGGAATATGAATACCACCCTATGTTTTGTAAATATGTGTATAATACTCGACTTAGCAGAAATGCACATCTTTTCATAACCTTTGTTTTATTCTTAGCTTTATGAATTACATCCCCAACCATATGTTCTGATATTCCATATTTTTTTTCTAAACAAATTGTGCTTGCATTTGTATTTGCATCATTACTAGTAAATGTACCTGAAAACATATGTGTATTAATGACAGAGTGCCAGTAAAATTTAAATATATCTGTGATTTTTTCCTTTACCTGCTGCAAATATCCCTGTGCCAATGAATAAATCTAAAACATGCTCAGTGTAAACCAATGGATCCAAATATTTGTTTAGCTATATTCTAAGGTAATCTGGAAGTGTCAGTATATCTTAGAAAATAATCCTCTTTCTTTGCACACAGCCTTATTTAAACCTCTTTCTAGGTTGTGGTGACATCTTATTATGAAGGGATTCAATGTCATGGAGAACTATGCATTCAATTAGCTGTTCTCCTTCCTAATGCTAAGAATAACACAATAACAGCAAATCTGATGGAGTCTGTCCATCCCTTCTCATTCAGAAGTAATAAAAGGTTTCACATTTTCTTTCTTTCTAAATGACTTAAGCTATATTTACTACTTGCAAACTGAACTGGCCTTCTCTTAGAAATTATACTTTACTTGAGTACAGCTTGCCTTCTCTGTGATAAAAACTGTAATCGCTGGCTGTTTGTTAAAATATGTTTTCCGTATTCAGACAATCACTATTGCCGTTGAACACTGAATACCTTAATATGTCTGTAAGCCAGGGCTGTATAAGTTAAAACAAAAGAAATAATTACTGTAATCGGCATAAGTCATACACCCACATATATTTCTAATTCCATGTTAGCAGATCAGCTGTAGACCACACTGACTAACTGAGCTCTGCTGTGTACTGCTGTAGGCAAAGTGTGCAGCTTCTGCATTAAGTGCTGCATCAGGTTATCAGAAGTCATTTAGACAGAATGACTGCAGCCATTTCTTTGACACTTAACCTTAAAAATAAATAAATAAACAAAAAACAGAAGCACTTATACTGTTGTGAAATTATTAGCTATTAGGTTTTAAATATAATATCGAGCTTTCAGTAATCCTACTTTCTTTTATTGAGTTCCTTATCACTATTATCATAAGTAAAATGTCCCACTAGAATTCTCTTGTAAAGCCATTATTTTGAATGGTTGTTTTGAGGAGTGTGTTTCACTTCGGTCATGGCTGTCTGACTGTGTAGTTAATGACAGGTTAGGGGGAAGCAGAACCATGCAAATATCTGTTTTGTCTGCAAGCTGTCCAAAATTATGATTACATTTCATACAGTGCTGAAACTGTAACTGGGTAGATAAAATGTAAGGAAGTAGTGAAGATGTTACGCTTTGTGTGCTGCAGGTTAAGCACATATAGTAAAATAATGAGGAAAATTTAGCTAACATTTTTTAAATGTGATAGCTAAAAAGGTGAGTTTACATTAGTTATTTTAAAGTAGTGTATTTATTGTTGGATATGTTTCTGTTTGTTGACAGAATTTTCAGTCTGTTAGATTTATGAAGTATTGCGTTTATGATGTTTTCTAGCTGAAAACGTATTTACAGCTAAGAGAGTTTTCAATAATTTTTTCAACTGGTTGTGATTCAATAATTACTTTACTTGATTATTAGCTATATAGTTGTGTATATAATAAACACATGCTTATATCTAGAAAGAGACAAAGAGAGAAAGATATGAAGGGTCTATATTACATGGTCGAAGTTTCAAAACTTCAAATCTGATATGGTTGACACCATGTAATCAAAGTTTTGAAACATCAAAAAATTAATAAAACACAATAACCTACAAAAACAAGCCATTTAAATATGCCCCCCTGCACCCCCCCACATAGGGGGCTGTGCCCCCCACACCCCTTGCTACTTAAATATACCAACTCCAAGATCGCACTACAGTGCAGGAAAAGGGAAATCTTCCCTTTCCACACTGTACGGAGATCTCCGTTAAAAGATTCAAAGTTTCAAGACTTTAATCATATGGTGTCGACCATATCAGATTCAAAGTTTTGAAACTTCGATCTTCTAATATAGACCCGGCTATATAGATACAGATAGATAAATAGACATCGAATATAAGGGTCACTGGCAAAAGATTAAGCTCTGAGTTGAATGAACATTTACCACATGTGCCTGTTAGGTTAAATGTGCATTTGATCGAATCCGCAAAATTGTGTATGTAAGTGTGGCTTTGAGGATTGAGAGTTGTTGGGAGTGTGTATGTGTGGGGTTAGGGTTAAGCAAGGGGTTAGTGTATCAGACTATTTCTGTGAGTATGTCAGAGCTAGAGTTGTTAGATGATAGGTGTGTTGTGTATGTTTGTGTGTGATAATGAATGTGTTCTGTGTCCGAGATGTCAAGTCCAGTGGCAGTGATAAGGCAATGGAAGGTATTTTCTAAGGTTAGGAATAGAGCTGGGATTAGGAGAAGGATTAGGGTCAGGGTTAGTACGTATTAATAAAGTGGAGAGTTAGGGTGGGCAAGACCTACAGGATACATGTTCTATTTCTCATTCTCTCTGCATCAGATGATTACATTTAAAACATTTAATGTCAATTGATACATAATTCAATGGCCAAAATCTATATAAGAAAAAGAGAACAACAGTCAGGCTAGTGGTGGTTTTCTGCCTATCACAAAGTAGGGTTAATACTAGGGGTACACTTTGATTAATTATGTATAATTTTGTTGACGTGATTAACATAAATTAAAAGTTTAAAATCTCAGGAGTTTACAGTTTCAGAGTAGCAACACTACTGAAATTGGGTTGTTACTGATGCATTAGACTGATGTGGTGAACCCCCTCATAACCCCTGACCTATAAATATGCTTCCAACGACATCACAGAGTGTCAGAGATGGGGGAACATGGAAAACAAAACTAAAACTCACCTTCTCCCTCTTTTCCAAGTCCACTGTGTAGTTAATGCATTACCTAGGCAGCCCATGTCTAGGTAAACATTGACAAAAGGAAACTTGCAACCTTTGTTTTTTGATGTTCTTTGACATGATTGTTACAACCTGTGACAGTGCATCGGTTTCCTTATCAATCATGCTCTACAGGGATATTTGCTGAGGTAATTTCTTTTTTGGACTGTTCCTTGCAGATAAAAAGTGAGAAGTGCTACACACCTTGTATAGTAGTAATGACATTAACTTAATGTCAATAAATGTGGCATCATTAGACAGCAAAAAGGAAGTAATTATGATTAGAAAATGTTTGGACAGATCATAAAAAGTCATGCCATCATTAAACATTTAGGGACAGTTGTAGACATCAATTTAAAATTTGACCAGTGCACATCTGAAAGATCATATTCTGTAACCTGTCTATTTCAACAAAGTGTGTCTTGACACTCACCGGAGATCCCTCTACCGCTTTATACTTCACTGATCCAAGATTCAACCATAACTTTCAACCTGCAGACATTGAAAATATGGGTAAAGACTCTTGAAATAGATAGCTGGATAGCTAATTGGCATTAAATGTGCTTACCTAATAAGCAGGATTGTGGGATACCTGCACTCAGGAACACATTTAAAAAACTCAAGAGGTTAGGTAGAAACTCTTATGTCACCCAGTGGATAGCCAACTGTCTCACAGACAGGACCCAGGAAGTTAGAATTAGGGATTCCACCACTACAAAGAGGCCAGTCACAAGTGGAATACCTCAGAGATCAGTCCTTGGACCAGCCCTTTTTGGCATTTACTTCTCAAAAGTCAAGGCCAATGTCAGTGTTCTCTGGCTGACTAAATTTGCAGATGATTGCAAATTAGGAGCTGTCATTAAATCTCACACTGACACAAATGTTCTCCAGGAGGGACTGACAGACAAACAACTGGTGTCAGAGCCATGGACTAAGACTAAACGCTAATAAATGTATAATAGTATCCTTTGTCAAGTCAAATGTTAAATAAATAAATAAATAAATAGGTGTGTGCATTAGGCTCATGGCCCCTGGAGCCTCTACAAGCCTAATTCCCTATAAAGTAATCCATCCCCAGTAACTATCATATTGACAACACACCCGTTAGAGGTGACCCAGTAGTCAGGGACTTAGTGACACATATAGATAGTGATCTAGCCTTTGATTATCATGTATCTACAGTGGTGAGGAAATCATTTTGTTGCACAACTTATAAACAAAGTTATGGCATCTAAGTCCAAGGAAGTCATTGTTCCACTGTATTCAGCATTCATCAGACCTATCATTGAGTACAATGCCCACTTTGGTATGTACCTTACCAGGCATATCCAACAACTGGAACATCCACAGAGGTATCCCAGTAAAAGAATACAGGGTGTAAGTAATATGTCCTATGCAGACCGTGTCAAGACCCTATCACTGTGTTCTGTCTCCTACAGGCTTTTGAGTGGAGATCTATGCCTGGCATACAAAGCATTGTCAGACTCTACTCTGATGGACCTCTTGCATATTCACAAAATAAACAGTACTAGAATTACCCATTCTAAAGACTTAAACCTTGCCTGTGATATAAATAGGACCTGCTGGACAGATAGGTATTTATCCCAGAGACTACCTCATCTATGGAACAGGCTCCCCATCCATGTAAAGCAGAGTTCCTCCCTAATCCAATTCAAGTGCAACTTGGACAATTGGATGGGAATCCAGAAATTCATCCCTGGTTTGGCACCTATGTCTCTGATGCAAACAAGTAACCTGCAAATAGTTCATTTCCAAGGCCCATTCTTACACTTATCAAAGGTATCAGAACTTGTCAGAGATTTGTGATGCATGGCTAGGCTTAAAAAGGCCCTTGTGGTCATTAGTCTAGTAAACACCTATGAACCTAAAAAAAAAAAAAAAACACAAAAAAAAAAAAAAAAAAAACTGAATTGTTAAAATGGTGCAAAACATAACCTGAATAATCATGTTTTATACTAATTTAGCTTTAATTATGACAGACTAGTAAAATGTAAATTGGTACAAAAATAAAATAATATAACACTGGCACCAGACAAAGTGCTATTACTAGTACTGACCACTGTACACCACACTTACCAGCCCAGAACAACCTGTCCATTATTACATAGATGCAGCAACCATAGCTTTCTTATTCAGCATCTGCCCTGGCCTTGTCCCACATGGTATCCTTGGCTACCCTGTTCTATAAGGCATTTACCTGCAAAATGCTGGAATAGTTCCCCATCTATATGATTCCACACAAAATAAAAGATGCATATATGCTCAGAATCTTAAATAAAGCAGAGTAATATATGTGTTTCACTGAACTATGGAACTGCCATGTATAACAGGTGATGTCATATGTAACCATATAGCCGTAATGTACTATGCAATAGTAAATGACAAGCCTGCATGAATTGCACTAGGTATCACTCCATAAATATGCAAGTGTTATTTTCTGAGTATGTTTTCCAAATCCTGCAGTGCACACAATGCCAAGATATGACATGACAGTATCCTGAACCAGGACCTCCTCACTGATAACAGACTACATGTTGGACTTCTGGGTGATGAAATATACCTCGCCCAAATATGGCATTTAATACCTATCCACAATGCCACTACATATGTAAAAAAAAAAAGCTAACTGCTGTGCACACCATCAGACAAACACATAAGTGAGCATGTTTCCACACCTCAAGATATATTTCTCCTTCACTCAGTCGAATGTATCACTGCAGTATGCCCTGCTAAAGTATGTGCTATACTTGTATTATTTTGAACATTATATAATATGAAAGCAGTAAGCACCATAATCAGAGCAGCAGTAGCTCCATGTGCAAGGTAGAATCTAAATAGACCTGACCTACCTCCAGCAAATGAAAGTCATAACAACTGAGTAAATCTTTGGATGAAAGAGGTCATGTCCACTAAGTAACATGATAAGGTACTTGTAACTTACATATGCATATGTGTATGCATATACATATGCATATGTAAATTACATGTGCTTCTGCATGTGTGAGTGTGTGTGTGTGTGTGTGTGTGTGTGTGTGTGTGTGTGTGTGTGTGTGTGTGTGTGTGTGTGTTTACATTAAATTTGCGCATGTGTTGCTGGATGTCTGGTGCATGTCTGCCTATTGACATATTAGAATGTGCAGACTATAGCCACTAAACTTGAAAGTCAAGCAAGCATCAACTAGCAATGTCAATGCAAGCATTTGTGATAACTCAGATCATGTATGGTATCCTCATTCCACAGCAAGTAGCCATGGACAAAAACAACAGGCATGTATACTGTATGACCACAAACAATAAAACTGCTTTGTTCAGCCCCATGATACTGTAATGTGGACCATAGATCAGGAGATAGAAAACTATGTTGCTTGAGCTTATGTTTCTTAATGGTGGCTATCACAGAGAACTATTAAGCTATGCATAAATAAACCACAAATCTGTGGGTTATTGGATCCAATTGGATATGAGCATAACACTTCAGACTCTTGGGTACAAAACACCTTCCACAGTGTACTGCATTCCTAAGTCTCCTCCAGTGATGTTTGCTGCTCTTCTGTGATGGGCATGGTCTCTGGAGCTCTGTTGAAGATGTGTATTTTTTGCTGTAAGGCTTTAATTTATTGTGTTAGAGTTAGGGGATTCTCCTCTCCATCTTCCCCTTGGCAAGCCAGTTGAGCTTTTAAGACATTAGTCATTTTCTATTTTGGGTGCATGATTGCCCTGTAGAGAGAGAGAGAGAGATAGAGACCTAACAGCTCCTTCTCCATGCTAGTTAACTTCCTGACAGACCTTCCCCTTTTCCCTAGTAGTAGTTTTCTTTCTGTGTGTATGCTGAGTGTTTTTATTTAGTCAGTGATTTTTACCTGTGTTTCTTCCTACTGAAATTCATATGTTGTGTTAGTGTTGTAGAATAGAGTTTGAAGTCCTTTTCACTGTGTAGACATGTCTGAGAATACTTCGGGATTCTGCAAGTGTGTGGATTGTGGTCACAAGGTGCCTTCTTAAGATTTGCATGAGAGGTACGTTTGCTGTTTAGGGGTCACACTCCTGGAACAAGATTGTAAAGCCTGTGCCTCCTTTGCAGCTAGGGCCTTCACTGGCAGATGGACTAAGTTAGTTACAAAGGGGCTCCTTCCTGCCTGTTCATTGACTGGATCATCTTCTGTTAATTTTCTCTCTCTCACTAAGAAGCCTCAGAAAAAAGAGAAGAAAGATAATCTGATGTGCCTGTCCAGAAGGCCCCAAGGCCCTCTGTCATTGACTCCTTCCTTGAATCTGACCTCAATAGCTTCTCAGTACCAATCACTGGCTCTATCAACACTGATATCAGAATTGCATCAGTCCCAGCTGTCAGAGGTTCACTGGAATTTATGTCAGCACTGATCACTCTTCCAAGCTTTCACACTGCATCCAGAATTTTTTCCAGAGCATTCACCCCCTTGGGTCTGGTCTTCACTGAATAAGGTCCAGGATTTAGACTGGAACCTGCACCATCCCACTAATCTGCCCTTGATGGCTTCCTCTAAGTCTTCAAGTTTATAAGGAGCCTTAGGAAAGTCAATTTAGACAAGATGATGCAGACATTTTTGAAGGCCCAGACTGGCTTGGAGATTATTTTCTTCTCCTTGGTGTTGAGAGTAGAGAGTGCTTGCTCTTCCACCTCTTTCCCTTTCACTGCTTCCATGATCCACCCTTTAGAGACGGTGGTTCTGGATCCAACTCCTGCCTATGTGATTCCCTTGTCATTTCCCACAGCTTGGTTGCCTTTGGCTCTGCCATTTACCTTGATGTACTTGAATCTGGTTCTGTTGGAGTCATCCCATTCTGGACCATAGGGATCAGGACTGGGGCCCAGGATGGGGTTGACTGTGAGACTTTTAGAACTGTCCTTGCCCCTTGGATCCTTGAACCTGGAGAGCTTGACTCTGGTTTTGGCTCCAGATCTGTCTGGGCTGGCAGCTAGCTTGGTTCATAGGTTCATAGGTAGATACTAGGCTATTGGCCCTAGGGCCTATATAAGCCGAGCCAAAAAGGTTCCCTGGCTTTCGCCACCCAAGAAAATTATTTTCCTGTACCACTGTCAAGCAGAGCCACAGAAGTGATCCCCGGGGTGAATTTCCTATTTCCATTCCAATCATCAAGATTTTTCTTGAAAAGTGCTAATGAGGAGCTTTGTTTGGCATAGATAGGTAGTTTGTTCCAGAGTATGGGAAGTCTCTGGGACAGGAATCTATCCCTCCAGCATGTTCTGTTCATTGTGGTGACAAGGTTTAGGTCCCTAGACCGTGTAGCTCGAAGGGATTGGGATTTCTTTACGTGGAGCATGCCCAACAGCTCTGGGTTTGACATAGCTTTGTATGTTAGGCAAAGATCGCCTCTGAGTAGGCAATATGCGACAGAGTAAAGCTGAAGATTTTTGAGACGGTCTGCGTAGGGCATCTGTTTGAGGCTGGTAATCCTCTTTGTGAGGTATTTCTGTGTTTTTTCCAGTTGTTGTAGATGTCTTGTGAGGTACATACCAAAAGGGGCATTGTACTCTATAATGGGTCTAATGAGTGATGAGTAGAGGGGAACAATTACCTCTTTTTTCCTGGATGAGAAATCTTTTGTGATGAGGTGTGCCACATAGAAGAATTTTCTGACTACTGTGATGATGTGATTATCAAAGGAGAGACTACTGTCCACCTGTGTCCCAAGGTCTCTTATCACACTTTCGGTGTTAAGTAGACTACCGCCTATGTGGTAGTTCATGGGTACAGAGTTTTTACCAAAAGGGATGACAATGCACTTTTTGGCATTGAGCTTGAGGCCATGGCTTTGTCACCAGGCATCTGTCTCAGTGAGGCCCTTTTGTAGGATGTCCACATCGCTAGAAGTTTTGATTATGGCTTCTAGTTTGCAGTCATCTGTGAACTTCGATAGCCAAAGACCATCTGTCTTAGCCTGTACTTCAGAGAAGTAGATACCAAACAGGAGAGGACCCAGGACTGAACCCTGTGGTACTCCACTTGTCACTGGTCTGAAGTCGGATTTGGAGTCTTCTACTTTCACATTGTGGGTTCTGTAAATGAGCCAGTTGGCAACCCATCTTGTGACATAAGGATTTATACCTAGTTTAGTGAGTTTATCTATAATTCCAGAGTGGGGGATGGTGTTGAAAGCCTTGGCAAGATCTAGATAGGCTGTGTGAACCACCTTATCCTCATCTATGGCTTTGGTGACTGCTTCAAAGAAGTCTATCAGGTTTAGGAGACATAATCTGCCTTTTACAAACCCAAACTGAGCGGGGTCCAGAGTTTGGAGATTACCAATGTCTTTGTTTATAAGGTTTATGATGATGCGTTCCATGACCTTGAAGACCAGGCTCATCAGGCTAATGGGGCAGTAGTTCCCAGGGTCTGTGGTGGCTTCCCCTTTGTGGAGTGGGATAACCGTTGCTGTGCGCCATTCAGTGGGCACAAAGCCTGAGGTGAGGCTATGATTGAACATGGTACTTAGGTGGGGTGTCAGTTCGCTCTGTAGTTCATGTAGAATGCAGCCTGGGATGTTGTTAGGTCCCATGGATGCTGTGTTCTTGACTTTGGAGAGTGTAGATTTTACCTGTGCAGTTGTGATTACAGAAACTTTGCATTCTTCCGGTATCGAGATAGGCCCTTTAGGGGGTGAGAGGGGGTAAAGTTAGCACTGAACCTATCTGCCAGGATGTTGGCAATATCAGTTGGTTCTGTATATTTAGTGCCATTGTGCTGTAACTCAGAGCAGATCTGAGTGTTGCCATTGAGATTCTTGACATAGCTATAGAATGCTTTGTGGTTGTCATTAGAATCAGTGGCAATTTTGTTTTCGTAACTAGCTTTGGAGGATTTTATGAGGGATCTCAGCTTCTTACTCAAGCTGACCAGGGAGTTCCTACAGTCATGGGATTTTAGTCTTTTTTGCAACAGTTTCTTTCTTCTGTTGTAGAGTTTGTTTATGACAGGGGACCACCAGATTGGTTTCATTTTTTTTGAGGATAGCATCTTAGTTCTGTTGGGGATAGCACGATCCATGCACTCATGTAAGAGCTTATAAAGTGCAATTGTGTAGGATTCAGCAGTCATACCTCTATTGTCCGTCTGTATGGGTGTCGTGAAGTTTGCCACTTCTGTCTTAAGAAGCATGAAGTTGGCTTTGGAGAGATTTTTTATGGTAGTTTCCCTAATGGGTGATGGGGACGGGATGTGGATATCTAGGGTGATTAGCTTGTGGTCAGATCTGACCAAAGAGGAGTTGACCTTTGGTGTGGAACACTGGTCACCCATGTTGGTAATGACCAGGTCTAGGATATTTCTGCCCATGGTGGGGGTGTGGATAAGTTGATCCAAGCCGTTGGAATTTATGAATTCCAGAAAACGTTGAGCAAAAGAGTTGGTACATGAGTAGTTTTCCCAGTTAATGGTGGGGGAGTTGAAATCACCCATTCTTAGGGTGTTGGGTTGTACCCTAATATTTTCCAGTGTATCTAGAAATGAGAAGTGCAAATCCTGGGGCTTGTTGAGGGATCTGTAGCAAGCTACAATTTGGATTGCAGTCTTGCCCAGAGTTAGTTGCACTTGGATAATCTCGGCTGCATTATGCTAGCAACTAGCCTGGAGGTGTGGGTATCTTTAATAAATATGGACATGCCTCTGCCTTTAGTGTTTCGGTCCAGGTTAGGGGGCCAAAAGGTGTGGTATAAATTATAATCTGGGAATGCAAGGGTGCTCTCTGGAGCCTTGAACCAGGTCTCTGACACTGCACAGATGTTGATGTTCTCCATTTTAAGGAGTGTCTCAAGTGAGTGTATTTTGAGGTTTCGACATCTGTCATTAAGTAGCATTACCCTCAGATTTTGCTTGCTTGTACCTGTTATGTTGGTGAATTTGTCATTTGAACCTTGTCTAAAAAAGGCACTATAGGGGTGGCAAGAGCCTTAGCCAGTATCCAGAATCCCAAGGGTGACAGGTGCAGGCCATCTCTGGCAAAACATCATGGTCTGTCGATCATGTCATCCCAGGCAGACAGATACTGGATCCCCTTAGAATGACACCAGAAGCTTAGCCAATTGTTGAAGTCAATCATTTTGTCCTTGTACAGTGGTTCCATTCTGGGAGATTGCAGGATGCTACTCAGGGATAGCCGCTCCTAGGTCTGTAGATTGAGGAAGGACCTTTTTCAGTTGCTCAACCTTAGCTTCAACACTGAAAATTTTAGAAAGGATTTTGTCCTGCTTGGGGACTGATGTATCACACTCTGTGCTAGCTCCATCCCAATCCTCTCACCTTCCTGGATCTTCAGTTTCACACCACACTGTTCATGGTCAGCCTATGACAAGGTCTCAAGCAGCCCCATACTTCAGCCTCTCTCAAAGCTTTTTTTGTCTTCCTCAGTCTCCCCTTCACTGGAAGAGCACAAACATATCAATGTAGAATGAGACATATAGATCCCCTAGAAGTTTCTGACAGAGGGCTCTGACTTTGATTAAGGAGAAGGTTCCTGAAAATCCCCCATGGTTATCCTCTTTTGGTGACCTTTTTGAATCAATGAGGCAAAGAAGAGAGGTTCAACTACTGAAGCCCCTTTCCTTGAGGGGTCAGTGTTCCTTTCAGCCTTTGGTATGGGCCCAACTATGATCTGGGTGGTATCCCCTCCTGACACACTTGTTGTTCCAGTGTCTAGCTGAGCATGAAGAGAACTCAACTTGATGGAGCATAGCTCTAGGAAACCACAGATAATCTTAGCTCCACCCAAGATATGGGATATAGGAGCAAGGGGCCTATAGTCAATACCATTGTTGTAGCTACATCTACCAAAAAAAGAGATCTCAGAAGAGAATGCATCTGTTCATCCTCTGAGCAAGGAGTCAAGAGCACTGGACAGATTTGAGAAACTCACTTATGCTTCAGCCACTTTTGCCCTCAGTGCACTGAACTATAAAGCACACCTGACCATAATTGAAAGAGACTTGATTAATGAAGTTTCAAAGTCAATAGTTTCCCAACTGACGGTCAAGATGTGTAAGTCTTTGGAGGCTCAGTTGGATACCAAGCTATCCAGCACAAATGTATCCATACATCTCTTATCCAGTGCAGTGCATGGTACATCCAGAGTGGTAGGCACGGGCATTACAGTTTATCAACAAACCTGTATGAGCTTTGCAACTTTGAGGAATGCTTGAAGACATCCTTCCTTAATGCCCTTTTTGATGAGTCCACCTTGTTTGGACCTAAAGTTAGGAATGCCTAGACCAAGATTGAGCAGGATGGCAATACATCATCTACTGTTTGAGTTTTTTCTCCTCAAGGATTTGGGCTTTAGTATTTTTTATAGCTGTATATACCTACCTAAAGTTGCATTCTGGTAGTCTGGTGCCTTAGTCTCTGGTGGGATTGAAGCTTTTTAATTAAACTAAACAGGAAATTAGGAGGATGACTTAAGTCCAAGAAGGCCAATTACAAGGTCAGGATAGCTTCACAGGATAAAGACAACCACAAGGCCTTCTACAGCTATCTCCAAACCTCAAAGGCAGCACACATCAGTGTGCTAAACTGGTGGTCCCTTCACTTAGCAGAGTGACATAGCAAATTTGCTGGCTGAGAAATTCAGCTCAGCTTCACCCAAACTTCCTCCGCTCCATCGGCCTCCACCATGAAATACCTACTAGTATAGCCTCCCTCATCTATTAAAAGGGAACAGGTCCTGGTGGTGCTGGCTAAGGTCAAAAACACAACCTCCATGGGACCAACAATATCCCAGGATGCCTCCTAAAGGCTTGAAACATGACTTATCAGGACCACTTGAGTTACTTTTCAACTATAGCTTCAAAACAGGCTTTGTACCATCAGAATGGAGGACTGCAATGGTTATCCCACTTCATAAGTGTGGACCATCAGCTGAACCCAGAAAGTCCAGATGTATTAGTTTGACTAGTCTAATATGCAAAGCCATGGAAATTATCAAAAACATAGGCAACCTTCAGACACTGGACTCACCCAGTTTGCCTTTGTCAAGGGAAGGTCATGCCTAGTAAACCTGGTGGATTTGTTTGAGAAGGCCACCAAGGCAATGGATGAGGGGAAATGGTGCATACCACCTACCTGGACCTGGCAAGGCATTGGTTACAATACCCCACTCTAATATAGTTGTCAAACTCACTGAATGGGACATAAACCCCTACACAACTCACTGGATTACCAGATGGCTCACAGACAGGACCCAGGAAGTCAGGATTGGTGAGACCACCTCCACTAAGTGGTCTTTCTGGATACCTCAGGTCTGCATGCTGGGATCGCTCCTATTTGACATCTATTTCTCAGAGGTAAAGACTAATCAATATCAAGGACCTTTGGCTGACTGAGCTCGCAGATGACTGCAAACTGGGATCTATCATATATTCCTCCCATGACACAAACATCTTACAAGAGGGTCTAACACAGGTAAATGATTGATGCCAAAGTCATGGATTGTAAGTCAATGCCAACAAAGGTATTATAATGCCTTTTGAGAAAACTACAACCTAGACTAATTACTCCATCAATAAAAACCTCTAAGAGTTGACCCAGTAGTCTGGGATCTGGGAACATATGTAGATAGTAATCTGGCCTTTGATCAGCATGTGGCCAAGGTAGTAAGAAAATCGTTCTATGTCACCCAACTTATCAGTAAAGGCATGGCATGCAAATCCAAGGATGTCATAGCGCCACTTTATTTAGCCCTTATCAGACCCATCATTGAGTGTAATGCCCCCTTTGGCATGTACCTGACCAGACATATGCAACAGTTGGAATGCCCACAGAGGCTCCTTAACAAAAGAATCCAGGGTATAAACACATTGTACTATACAGATCGCCTTAAGCCCTTCCTGTCTAATTGGTCTCCTACAGGTTACTCAGAGGAGGTCTATAGCTGGCATACAAGGCATTGTCAGGTCCCGCTCTGATGGACCTTTTGGACATCTGTAAAATGAATAGCATCAGAACCACTTGAGCCAAGGATTTAAATTTTGCTTATGACATAAATAAGACATGTCAGCAAGAAGGTATATGTCTCAGAGGATCCCCATGCTCTGGAGAAGGCTAACCATCCATGTGAAGCAGAGTCCATCTTTAAACCTATTTAAGCATATCTTGACCAATGGATGGGAAATCAGAAATTCACCTTGGGTCTGGCCCCCATGCTTCTGATAGACAGAGGCAGACAGTAATGTCCAAACTAACATCCCCCCACAAAACCTGTAGAAACTTCCTAACCAACGTACTCCATCCTAATAAATGCCTGTGATACATAGGGACACAGCTGGGTTGGGTTGCATGGCTAAGCTTATAAAGGCCCTGGTGGTCATTAGCCTTGTATATCTATGAACCTATGAAGCTAAAAAAATAAGACATTTTCTTCATTATCCCTTCAAATTTTAAATTAACAATGCTCTTTTGCAAATTACTCTCCTGTAATATCAAGTCTGGCAGTCTTATTTCTGTGTTTAAAAAGTAAGAAAATGAAGAATAACAAGCAGAGGAAACAAACAAGGGTAAACATAAGGTATGGTGGTGGAGGAAGGGCAGTTTTTTTCCCGCTGGTGTACAGAACCCCATTAGCAATATATGAAGATGAAGAAGGGTTATTCGGGTAAGTCAGTTATTTTCTTAGGGGTAATATATCATTATTGACCATGGGATGGGTAAGACCAATCTATATCCAAATAGGCAGGTTATTTAGATTACAGAAAGGGAAATTGGCTAGGCTTAAAGTGGTCCACGAGGGCAGCTAGCCTAGCACTTAACTATGAACCTATAAAAAGAATGTCAGGTAAAAGTATAAATGAATAAAGAAAGGTAGCAGAGTCAGACAAAGAAAATGCAGTGACAAACACATCAGGGTGGTATAAAAACAAAAGGTGAGGAAGACAAAGAAGGGTGACAGACTGAACACAGGGTGGACAGCAGGTGATGTGGAGGATTGGACTGCAAAGTATGAGAAATGACATAATAGGGAGGGGAACACTTAAATGGATATAAGGCCGGTTTCATGGATGAATGTAAGACCAGCCCAAAGAGTAGTACCTTGCCAACAATTACCTCCATGACTTTTGCCATGGGCAGGCTTCACAGGCTGCACTTCTGGCAGTCTGATGGTTGGAAATTGCTAGTCATGCAACTTAGTAAGTGACACCAGCAGATCCTGCATAGTGCTGTGATAGGCATTCAGT
>NC_056740.1:100626560-100801560 GCF_019279795.1 Protopterus annectens
TCACAGCTGGTGTTATCCTACACAATATCACCCTGTGAAAACAGCTGCAACAGGAACACCAAGGGCTAGGAGCAAATGTTCCACCACCACTGACAAGGTTACCACATCCACATGTAGGTGAGGACAGAGAGGGGGATTCCACAGCTGCTATGGGTGTACATAGATGTAGGCATGCACAATATGCCTTTTCCCTGGCCAAGAGGTAATGTATAGCACACATGCTGACCACCTAAGTTGTATACCTTTCATCCTATGCACATACATACAGTAACACTGATGCCAGGCAACACTCACAACCTTTACTTACCCATGTAATGGCTGTGTACTGCTAGCATCAGACAGAGTCAGCCCCAAATGACAATAATTGTAACTGCAGGGCTATCAAGGTAAGTGTTGAAGCTGTAAAAGAAAGTAAATGTGTAAGAACATGACTGAATGGCAGATACCTCCATATTGTTACTTGAAAATGTACCAAAGTAGAATATGTATGTTTTTTCCAGCAGTGATATCAATATGTAATGTAACTTACTTATATAATATATATTTATGCAGTTTATCAACTAACATGATTCATGCATCTCAAATACCTAGTATATAAAAATCAGTCCAAACTCTACTTATCCCTACATTCTCATAAGTGGAGCGATAAGCCTGACTGCCTTATCAATGATTTGAAGGTAGGAACCACCACACTAAAATGCTGTAATAAATTAGAAAACAATTCCAAATAACATTACCAATACATGTCCCAAGCACTCTGTTAGCTATCCACCTTGTGCATCAGACAATATACATATGTAACCCTGAATCAAAAAGATAGAAAAAGGTGGTGGCACAGTTATCACCATTTGTACAGGGTGGGGTCTGGGGGAAGGTAGGAAGCCAAGGCTGACATCAAAGTAGTGACTGCGTACGAGTAAGAAACACAGGCAAGAAGAAATGTAGATAATATCAAATGGCCACTAAGGTGGAATGAGCTGCAACACTCATTAATACCTCATATAGCTGGTATGTGTGGGTGCCTGTATGGGCACTCTATGTGAAATGTGTGTATGAGTGTCTGCATGAACACAGCCAAACTCTGTGCTAGCAGTACATCCTGGCATCTCAGATAGGTGTAAGCTGTGCATGGTAGAGGTATCAGTTCATTGTAATTTCCCCCAGCCACAAGAACTGGCTCTGCCAGGAGTTCAACTGGCATGTCCTCGAACACAGTCAGATGTGTTGGTACTACCTGAATGTGAACAATATCTGCTGGGTGAGCTCTCCTCACAACTACATCCAGGTCCATGACCCCATGGCGTACCTTGTCTGGGTGTGGACACCTCAACCACTGACAGAGCAGTGGAAGTAGTGCCACTGTAAAAGTGGGATTGGGCACAGCCACGTTGACTAACACCAGATGATGTTATGGCCCTGTGATGAAAGGAGATATTGTCAGCCTAGCTAGCTGGAATTTTATAAATAATTATATGTCACTGATGAATATTGAAATGATTTATATAAGATGCTTGTGTTACAAATGCATTAGAGCTGTATATCATGTGTATATCAAACTCCATGTACAGACACGTGTGGAAAAGGTATTTGCAAAATGCTGCTTGAAATGTAACCACAGTGTGCCCTACTGGAAGGGAACAGAAATGTACATGCACTATTGTAACTGTTTGAATGTATATATTTTAACATTGGAAACTGGAATGCAGGAGGCTAACTTCAGAAAAATAACTGAAATTAAATTACTTTATGGCTAGACCATAAAATATGGTATCTTTCTGTTGTCAATGCAGCAAGAGACAAGGTCTGTACTAGAAAACTTTCTGTATTGTCCTTAGGGTGAATGAATTACTATTCTTAAAAGCATGAAGGAATGCAATTGTTTCATGACTTCCAGCATCTGCCAGAGATTTGAGGAGAAGCCCTTGTCTGTATATTTTACAGGTAGATGCTAAATACTGCGCTTTATCAATGGTTGCTTGGCCTGTGAACTAGCAGTCAGATGACAAGAAATTATGTCATTCTGCAAGCTGTCCCAGAAGTAATATTTTAGATATTAATTTGAGAAGTCTCTTAGTGAGACAGAACATTCTGCATTTTGTCTTGGACCTGACAACAACTAGAAGATCCATTTACCACATCTGCCTTGCTCCATTAGTAAGTTCTTAGGTTATAGTATAATTCTCTTAGATTCAGTCATAAATATAGTAAAGTATAGTTTAGATATTTTTGTTTATTTATTTAAGACTGTCCTGCAATGTGGTTTTAAATATTTCCTGTGGTTTTGCACTCTGACGTCACTGTGAATATATATTTAGTATTGTCTTGTTCTTTTATTATTGATTATTAAATATATTTAAACCTTTCATTGTGGCTCATCTGTGTAGAGATATTTAAGTTTTGAGAGTACTTCCATATTTATTTGGTGATACTGTGTGAGCCACTCCTAATAGCCTTGCTCTTGGTCAAAGTAGAATTTGTGTTAATATTAATATTACGCAGTAAGACTGGACAACCTTTGTTAAGGGCCTTAAAGTAGCTGATAAAGAGTTGACTGGTGGCAGTGGTAACTACTTTATAGTCTGGGCAGAAGGAAGCATAGGTAGTAAACCTATGCCAGCTTCTCCCAGGTGTGTGTGTGTGTGTGTGTGTGTGTGTGTGTGTGTGTGTGTGTGTGTGTGTGTGTGTGTGTGTGTGTGTGTGTGTGTGTAAATCAAACCTCAAAGTGTGCATGTGTCAGCTACTTGGGCAGGAACACGAAGTGGTGGTTGGACAGGGAGGGTGCTGGGGGTCTTGGCTTGGTCCCTCTGCTGATATCTCAACTCTATAACTGTGCCAGTGGGTGGTTTTATTGGGGATCTTGAGGCAGAGGGAGAAACCATCCCCAGACTGACTGTGGTCTCTGTGTGCTCTTAAGAGAAATTGCACTTGATGCAGAGAGCTACATCTTTAAATACTGTGTGTGTACTTACTAACCTCTCAGTGAACATCTCTCACTGGTGCTAGTGGTGAGGACTGAGGCTCCTTGATTACCGGTCCAGTGGTGGGGCATCACAGGCCCTATGGTGATATGGATGCTGTCCCCGTCTAGGAAGATGTTCTATCACAGACACTACCTGTTCCATTGTGGCATTCATGTGATCCATTGAACTGACCATATGGTGGAGGCAGTCATGGACATCAGCTTGTGCCACATCTAGAACAATAAGCATATTCTCAGAAGCTCTAGTGGAACCTGTCTGTGCCTCCATGACAGCCCTAGACATACATCAAGTGGCACGTAATGACACACCAGCATAAGGTGGAGGGCAGACAACAGGCCTTCACTGACCACCCCTACCAACATTCCTGCATGGCACCTCTCCCATAATGTAGCTACAGCCGAGTCAGCTGGCACTGCAACCACAGTAACCACACTACCCTGAGCAACTGTGCCATCCTCATCCTGTACACTATCTGAGAGCTCAGTGATATGGGTATGCAGAAGCATACTGACTGTGTCTGAAGGAAATCCAGGGGATGTGTAAGTCACAACCTCAGTGTCAGATACAACCTCTGCACCCATTGACTGTGCCTCTGTTTGGCCACCATCATCATCAGAGCCTACCAATACTGCAACATCAGGTAATAGGAGTTGCACACTTCCACTGTCAGGATCACCTGTGATAATAAGCAACAAACACAAGAATGAAATTACTACTCCCCTAAATATTAACACAAACTATCTGAACAAAAAGTAACACTGGTTGCACAGTTGTAGATGCTACAGCAATATAGACACTCATTACACCCTTCTCACATATACAGATAACTTTCTATATCTAAATAATGCTTAGTAAGAACAAAAACTAAAAATTTGCTTACCATGTGCAGATGTCTCAACTTTCTCCAGAGCAGATGGGCCTGAAAGAAATAAAGCAATGAAAGGACATCAATTAAGCATTACAATGGGAATAACACAAAGACAACGAATACACAATTGGTTATGTGCCCTGTAAGAAATAGCTGTGACTTGAAACTTGTATAAATCATCTAGCCACATGTCCACTGAACAGCTATCAACTATAACTTATCAATACGCAGAGGTAGAAAAAATATGTATCAGAAGCAGCAGCAACAAAATTATAATTTAGTCTACAAGACAAAATAATGTTGCCATATGTAAGCTTATGTGGACCCTGCCCCTGGGACACACTTGGCCTCCCACCCACATCAGCAAAGTTGCATCAAGCACAAGGTGCACAAGCTTCCTTGCTCTGTCAAGATCTCTGACAGTGGACAGGAACTCCTCATTTGGTATTAGTGGTGGCTCATTAGCAGGACCCCCTGTAGTCAGCTGTTCTTGGGCAACTGGAGCCTCTCTCCTCCATGATGATAAAATTATGTCAGTGGCCAGATTCCGCAGCTAATCATAGCTGTGGCCATGACCACCAACTGTGTTTTCATCAGTGAGTAACTGGTTCAAAATCACCTTTCTGGCAGCCATATCCTCCAGCCTCTCTCAAGAAGGAAGGCTCCATGGAGCCTCACAGCCTGGATGATTACTTTATTCTCATTGTCACTAAAAGGGCATTTTCGTGGATTTCTAGGCTTGGGTGCCATAATCCTATGTGACATAAAACAGCAAAGGATAAAACATATTAATATCACATCATTAATGTATTTGTTTACAAAAATAATCATTCTGTGTACCCTTTTAAACACAGAGCACTTGAAGCACACCTCATTGTGTACAACAGAATGTTAGATGACTCACACCAAACCAAGGAATACCACATAAGTACTGTTTTTGTTTTCAACAAAATTATCAGGCGGTCAGCACACTTTCAGCAGAGAAGTACTTGAAACCCATTTCTCATTTAGGACAACAGAATTGTAAGTTCGTCTCCAAAACAAATGTAAGGGGTCTGCAGAAGCACCAATTCTGTCAACATTCATACAGTGAAGACAGAAAAGTTACATTGACTATTGGATGACAATTATCATTGCTAAATAGTGAAGAATGCAAATTATTAATGCCAGCTAATTGCCACTGTGCTCACCACTCCTGTGGAGGTTGCCCAGTGCCATCTGAGAAGCGTAACATCAGTGTCAGTGACACGTACATTACATTTCTCTCCAATCCCATGTGAAACTGTAAAAGCAAAAGGTAGGAACATAGTTGTGCTGAAAGTATAACCTGCTTATCTCAAAAATGTAAACTGCCTATGCCAACAGTGAAGTATAAGAAGTGTGTTCAGATCAAACTTCATTTTCTACTGGCTCTATAAATAAATTTCTAAAGGTAAACAAAATCTAAACTGCCCTTGAATAATGTCCTGCAGAGAAATCACATTCAGTAAAATACCAGTCTTCTGTTTTGTCCAAATATACAAGTCTTCTCACCTTCAAGTTCCCTAGCTACATGGTTAGCTTTTTATGATGTAGATTCACCCGTCTGAGCACTGTGAAGATGCATATGAGTTGTGAACTCATTAGAATTGCTGAATACCAAACTTTTGACTTTGTGTATCACATGTAAACATAGCGTAGCCTCCACACCATTGTTAGGTGCTGATGGCTTGCAACTGTTAATGATTAGTGTGAGTGAAGGAAAACACAACAAAAGTTCAGACACTCTTCCCTGCAGTGGCTGTGTCAGTGAGGATACACTTACAAAGTGTGGAACTAACTTCAGTGAGCTTTTAAATAAAGCAAAACACCACACCTGTATAAGTTTTGGCCATAATAGCACAAGTCTCCTGCATTTGATGAAAGCTGTTGTTCACTGTTATGAGTTTTTATCACACTTTGAAAGCAAAATGATAGAAAATGCACGACAGACTGCATGTCTCATAGTAAAGCAGAGCTAAGGGAAAAATTACCAGAATAAAAAGCAAAGACAAAGCTACATTTCTGCAAGCATATTCATAAATATTTGTGTGATGACTCATTGCAATAAATATGTTAGCCACATATGGACAGCCAACTACGAATGTCCAACTTAATGAACTAAAAAACCAGATAAGAGGCCCCTTGTCAGAAAACAGCAGCTCCACTGGAAAAACCTTAACGCAATTTATTAAAAGATAAAACGAGCGTTTTCGCCACAATTATATGTAGCTTCATCAGAGGTAAAATAATATACAAATGAGAAACCCTACATAAATATCCTGAAAAACAGGAAATGACATTTTTCAATTTCCTGAGGTTCAATTTTGTTACATACTGTGTTCAAAACTAATAGCGCCTCTGCGCTCCCATTCTGTAACAAAGTTTAAACGTTGTGCAGAGAACCAGCTCACATAAAAGAATTAAACATATAAATTTAACTTAAAAAATATTAAAGAATATTAATATTATTAACAATATACATATAAAATATGTCCTTGGCAACAAAAATATTTCTAACTAAAAAGTTCATAGTTAATGTATATTTACAAAGTAGCCTACCTAAGGGCATTAGGGCATAAGTCACGTGTATTCAAGTGAATAGAACCTCCCATCCTCTAATGGTGTTCATATTGTAAAACAGTACTAAACTCTGATATTACAATCATGTGTTATATTTACATCAACTCATTTTTGCCCATAGGACCCATCCTAAACATATACATGCGTCAAACAGTTGTAAATACCTGTACCAGACGATTTTGTTTTATCTAAGGTAACTTCTTAACTTTAATACAGGTGTAATATTGCAATTGTTGTTTAAGAACAGAGGGTATCCTGATCAATTGTTACTTGATTTGATTGAGGAAGTCACTAATAAAAGACTCAATGGCTTTTACAAACCCTTATTAGTACAAACCACTCTCATTCAGACTGATCACCATACTGATACAAGCCCTGTAGGGTTGAATTTGAGTAATGAGGAGCTTGGTGTAATTACGCCTATAGCAAAGGAAAGGGACTTTGGTTTAAGCTTCATTACTACTTTTAGTAGAAATTCTAAAGGAATTTCAGCTATAATTCGTAAGAACTGGCACTTCATTAATTCCAACTCCTACTTGGTTGATAAGTTAGGTAGTATCCCTAAGATCATTTTTAGAAGGTCTACCAACCTTAAGGAATTGTTACAAAGGGATACAGCCCAATACGCATTCAATAAAAAGAGAGGGATGCAGCAATGTGGTTTTTGTAAGTATTGTAACAGGGTTAAAATAGGCGAAACATTTATGGTGAGGGACAAAAAATATCTTATTCGCTTCCCATTAAATTGTGAGAGCAAGTCCATTATATACATAGCGATGTGTGACTGTTGCCAAGCGTTTTACATCGGAAAGACGGACCGTAGGGTCCGTGACCGTATGTATGAGCATTTGTATGCCATCAGGAATAGCAAGAATGATAACGCCTTGGCAAAACATGTTGAACTAAACCCAGGCCATGATTTTTCCTTCATGGCCATTGACCACGTGCCATTGAAGATCAGAGGTGGCCCATTCTCATTGATTCTGGAGAATCGAGAGTTAGAATGGCAGTTGCGACTGGATGCGTTTAGACATCCAGGACTTAACAACAATTGCAATATTACACCTGTATTAAAGTTAAGAAGTTACCTTAGATAAAACAAAATCATCTGGTACAGGTATTTACAACTGTTTGACGCATGTATATGTTTAGGATGGGTCCTATGGGCAAAAATGAGTTGATGTAAATATAACACATGATTGTAATATCAGAGTTTAGTACTGTTTTACAATATGAACACCATTAGAGGATGGGAGGTTCTATTCACTTGAATACACGTGACTTATGCCCTAATGCCCTTAGGTAGGCTACTTTGTAAATATACATTGTTAACTATGAACTTTTTAGTTAGAAATATTTTTGTTGTCAAGGACATATTTTATATGTATATTGTTAATAATATTAATATTCTTTAATATTTTTTAAGTTAAATTTATATGTTTAATTCTTTTATGTGAGCTGGTTCTCTGCACAATGTTTAAACTTTGTTACAGAATGGGAGCGCAGAGGCGCTATTAGTTTTGAACACAGTATGTAACAAAATTGAACCTCAGGAAATTGAAAAATGTCATTTCCTGTTTTTCAGGATATTTATGTAGGGTTTCTCATTTGTATATTATTTTACCTCTGATGAAGCTACATATAATTGTGGCAAAAACGCTCGCTTTATCTTTTAATAAATTGCGTTAAGGTTTTTCCAGTGGAGCTGCTGTTTTCTGACAAGGGGCCTCTTATCTGGTTTTTTACTTGTTTTTTAACGTTTCTCTGGTGTGTTTGTCAACTTAATGAACTGTTAATACTGGATATGAAATGTGAATTGCTTGTATGCCCATGATTTGATTGGTGTTACATAGCTGTGTCTATTGCAAAGAGAAATAACCCACTTCAAATGTGTTATGTAAGTGCAATAGTCTGATGGTGTCTAATTGTTTAACCTTTGTTGCATTTTTTTATCTTTTCTGTTTTTTTTTTTTTTTTGGCTTACCATTTGTGCAGTGCATGGCTTACGTAAAACATGGTTAACAGGCTAAAAACTGAAAATGTAATGTCAGTTGCCTTATGAAGTGCAAACACTCAGCAGCATTGCATGGTAGTCCGGTACATGGATGATAATGACTGCAGAAGTTCCACCTGTTTCCAGACTGTCTCAGTGGCACAAGATGTAAATACATTGAGCTAAAAAGACAGTACATATGTAAAGCTGTGTTGGAGTCTCACAGTAGTTACTTTTACTGAAGACCATTCATAATGAGTATTTCCACAAAAACAAGAGTATTTGAATTGACAGCCATCCTCACAACTATCATATAGTTATGTGACATTTTTCTACTTGTCATAAGCCTGTTGTCCCTCTCCTAATGCTTCTTTACCCCTACATCAGTCACTTCATGCTGTACAGTACAACAGCTTAATAATGAGAACAGATCAAAAACATGTCCATGAATGTTCCATTACAACAAACATTGTTATGTGTATGTCCATCTCTCCTTTTATTCATCCCTTCATTCACACCTCTCTTTATGAGTGTGTATTTTCCTTAAGCATAGAACCATGTTTGCTTGGTATTTAATGTCCTGCAAACATGGAAGGCAATAGCAATCATTATTTATGGAATAAAACTTTGGCCACAAATTTTCAAAGAAAAACTACAGCATGACCATCATAGTATCTGCCAGCAATTTCTCCCATAATGTATCATGCAAGCTGCTTCACAAGTCCAAATTGAATTCATGAAAAGTGTATTACACGTGTGCCAAAACTTTACCATCATCTGTGCATATCCATTTATCAGCCATACACTATGTGAAGAGGTGTTTAGCACACCTTACACTGGTTACTGGGTGATTATCTTCCATTACATGGCAAGGCATTCATAAACATGAGTTAAAGGCAGTGATATGTGTTGATGGAACATATATTTTTTGATATCCAAGTGTGCCTTACAGCAATGCACTTGCAAATGATTTATCAGTACTTGGACCATTATCAAGCAGACTACAGAAATACAAAGCACAACTGCATTATTACATTTTGTATGGGTTTATAGTGGCACTGGACATTGGTCATCCATGATCATACCACATTGATATTGTCAGTAAATTCTGTTAATGTGGACATCACTTTATCTGAATGTGAAGACACATAGCTCCACCCTTGCAGTACTGGTGTTTCCAAATTGTGTGTACATGTATGCGCGTGAGTATGCTATCTAAACAACATCCTGAGAAAGAGGTACATGTATGGCTCAGCTCTGCAATATGCATTTATGACAGCTTCTTCACCTAGGTTACCAGGATGTATTTAGATGTATTTTTGGAAATTGCAAACACACAATCATTTCCCAAGTCCTGCCTTTGCACACAAGTCTCATAACAGTTTATGTTACCTGCGACACTATGATGATGATGCTATCTTCTATAAACAGCTCTGTGACACTGATAGAATCAGATATGTTTGATGGTGTGAGTGTTAGGTTCTGTGTTCTCCAGCTTGTGTAATTAGTTAGGTAGGGAATTGAATCACATAATAGTAATCTTGTGTGTGTGTGTGTGTGTGTGTGTGTGTGTGTGTGTGTGTGTGTGTGTGTGTGTGTGTGTGTGTGTGTGTGTCTCTTTGCCTGAGTATGTGAGTCTGTAGTCAGAAGAGCTTGACTCCAGGTCCCACTGCCCTCACTCAAGTATCCTTCAGAAAATACTTTTACACTGGTACATGACTCCACAGCAATTTCATACAGCCCTCCCACCATACACTGATAATGCCATCCTCTGTAAAGTGCAGCCTTACACTGTTGAAGTCAGAGTTGTGCCATGGTGCTAGTGTTAAGTATTGTGTTCTCTAGCTTTTGTAACCAGTTAGGTACTGGATCAAATCTCACAATAGGCAACTTTTGTGTGTTTGTGCATAGTTAGAAGAGCTTGACTCCAGGTCCTGCCCCCCTCACTCATGTATCATTCAGAAAATACTGGTACATGACTCCAGAGCAATCTCATTCAAACCTCCCAACATCATCTTCTCACCATACACTGATGATGTCATGCTTTATAAAGTGCACTCTTAAAATCAGACTTGTGCTGTGGTGCTAGCAGTAAGTACTCTGTTCTTTAGTTTGTGCAACTAGATAGGTAGTGGTTCTAATCTCACAGCAGTCAAATTGGGTGGGTGTATTCATTCAAATATCAGACTGAAGACAATTTTACACCTGGATGTGAGTCCACATGTATGTCACAGAATGTTCCCAACATCTTCTTCACAGCATACACTAATGATGTTATCCTCTATAAAGTGTACTCTGACAGTGTTGTACTTTGATGTCTGTGTTGGCGCGAGCATTAAGTTCTGTGCTCTTCAGCTTGTGTAACTAGACAGGTGGGGGTTCTAATCTCTCAGCAGTCAGTTTGTGTGTGCATTGATTAAACTATCAGTTTAGAGACAGTTTTATACTAGGATGTATGTCCGCATCTGTGTCACACAATCCTCACATCATCTTTTCATCATACACTGATGATGTCTTCATGTATAAAGAGCTTTCTAACACTATTCAAGTCAGATATCTGTGGTGGTGCTAGTCGTACACTGTATGGAATCCAGCTTGTATACCTACCAGTAGGTGTTGTGTTTGAATCTGACCTTCTGAAGGTACCAACACCAAGGATCCACCATTTTTTTCACAAATATTTAAGCACTTTTCATCTTGTAAGGTTACAAAACTTCTGCAGATAAAATCATTTGTGAAAGTCACATTTAAATGCTATTAACCTTAAAACCATGTGATATATTCATCCAATCATGTTGTAAAAGATTACACACATCACCTCCCCACCTATGTTTTAAAATCCACTTAACAAAAGTCAAACTATTACTTCAGTAAATACATACATAAATTCTATCAACAATGTATATATATATATATATGTGAGTTTGAATATAGTTAGAATCTGACCTTAATCGACTCGTGTGTGATTGGTGTATATTAAGGCAATTTTGAATCTCTTTTCATTTTACCTCCACTCAAGAGAACATTTTACACAGCCCCATCAATTCAACATCCCCTGTTCCCTTTGTACACATAACATCCTTCCTATGGAACACTGAAGATGCCATCATCTCAAAGATGCATGCACACCATGAAGCAGAACCCCTACATTAGCATCTTTTTCCCAATATACTCTGCATATCTCCTCAGCACTTGTCCAAACCAATGTAATCTTGCCTCTCTGGCTTTGTCTCCAAACCTTCCAACCTGGGCTGACCCTCTAATATACTTATTCCTAATCCTGTCCACCCTTGTCACACCCAGTGCAAATCATAACATTTTTAACTCTGCCACATCCAGCTCTGACTCCTGCCTTTTTGTCAATGCCACTGTCTCCCACCCATGTAACATAGCTGGTCTCACTACCCTCATGTAGACCTTCCCTTTCACACTTACTGGTACTTGTCTGTCACAAATCACTCCTGACACTCTTCTCCACCCACTCCATCCTGCTTTTACTCTCTTCTTCACCTCTCTTCCACACTCACCATTACTTTGAACTGTTGATCCCAAGTATTTAAACTCATCCACCTTCACCACCTCTACTCCCTGCATCCTCACCATTCCTCTATCCTCCCTCTCATTCACACACATATATTCTGTCTTAGTCCTGCTGACCATCATTCCTCTTCTCTCTAGAACATATATCCACCTCTCCAGGTTCTCCTCCACCTGTTCCCTACTCTCACTACAGATCACAATGTCATCTGCAAACATCATAGTCCACAGGGACTCCTGTCTGATCTTGTATGTCAACTTGTCCATCACCATTGCAAATAAGAAAGGGCTCAGAGCTGATCCTTGATATAATCCCACCTCCACTTTAAACACATCTGTCACTCCCACTGCAGACCTCACTGCTGTCACACTACCCTCGTATTAACATTCTACACAGTTCTTATTCAACTATCACAGTGACAGCTGTTGTATGTAGCATCTGGAAATGTTATCTGACATATAGCAATATTACGGGGGTACTGATTACATAGCCATATAAACATGGGTTCAACCAAATGTGTAATCCTGCTATATGCACAAACATATGATATTTTCAGATTCACTTGCAACCTTGGGGAATTTTTTGTATTCACAATCGTGTTGCTATTTACAAAGATTATTCAAGTATTCCACAGAAGCATTTTTGGACTGTCAGCATTTGTGTCATTAACTGTTCTACACGAACCACATCCACAACAGTTGTAATGTGGCCATATATGGTGTTAGGGCCATCATCCACACATTTCCACTGATAAACATTTAGGAATATGATGTACAACTGATGTAATGACATGAAATAGGTTGAGTTGTACATCTGTGTTAACACTTCCACTGTGTTGCATGTGATCAGTGCAATTTCAACTACTTGGCCTCAGATTGCAATTTACTGTGGCTTTCAAAAATGGTAAAACTGGCCATGTTCACAATTCACATGCAATTGTTCTACATATGTTGCAAATCATTTATATGTATTTGTATATTATCTTTTGACTGTAATAACAAATAAATATTTTCTGAGGTACGTAATTTAGTGCTAGGTTAACTGCCCTTGAGGACCATTTAAGCTTAACTAAATTTCCTGTTTGGTGCTTGGAATAACCTATTTCATTTCATGTTTGGATTTACTTTGCCCATTCATTGGCTAAATTTATATTAACCCTAGTGATAGTAATTAGGATCCTACCACAGATATTTATAAAGTTCTCAGTCATGGGTTAAATCATTTAGGAATTGCTGATTAGTAGTACAGGGGGACCCCTGGGATAAATTCCCTATTTCCCATCCATATATCCAAGCTGCATTTAATTTTGGACAGGGAACTTCTTTGTAATATGTAGATAGGACATCTTTTCCAGAGCAGGTGTATCCTTGTGCAAGATATATCTGTCCCTCTAAACCATTCTGTTGATATTTGCTGTGTGCATCTGTATGGGTACATGTGAAAGGTGGCATTATACTCAATGATTGCCTCATGAGTGCTGAGTAAAGAGGGATATTGACTTTCTTGGACCTATAAGCAATCACTTTGTAATGTGCTGCATGATATGGATTTCCTCATAACAGTGGACACATGTTGATTCTTAGGGGTGCATTATCAATGTGGTAGTTTCAAGGAGCAGTAAACCTCCAAAAGGGTACAATAATGCATTTTTTTACATTTAGCTTTAGAAAATGTTTCTGGCATTAGTTTTTTGTTTGGGATAAGCCTTCCTGAAGGATGGTTAAGTCTTTTGGAGATTTGATAGCTTCACCTAGCTTGCAGTCATCTGCAAACTTGGTCAACCAGTGACTCTTAGTACTGGTTTTAACTTCTCAGAAGTAGATGCCAAACAGGAAAAGTCCCAGCATTGAGTACTGAGGGACTCCAATGGTGACTGGTCTTTTAGTAGAGGTAGCTTCACCTGTTTTGATCACCTCCATTCTATCTATGAGCCAGTTGGTGATCCAATGGGTGACATAGAGGTTTATTCTCAGTTTATTAAGTTTATCTACTTTCCTAGATTTGGGAAATGTGTCAAAACCCTTAGTCAGTCTAGACTGGCAGTGTATACCATTTTACCTTCTTCCATAGCTTTAGTGACCTTTTCTAAAATGCCCACCAGGTTGAGTAAGCATGACCTGCCTTTGATGAATACAAACTGTTTAAAGGTTACATATGTCCTTATTGATTAATTCTGTGATAATTCTTTACATGTCTTTGCATATGAGACTGGTCAGTCTTATGAGCATATAATTCCCTGAGTCTTTGGAGTGTCCTCACTTATCCTGAGGAATAACTGTTGCTGTTCTTTATTCAGATGGCACAAAGCTTGTACGGAGGCTAAGACTGATCCGTGCTGTTAGGGATATGGCTAAATCACGCTTCATGCTATTTAATATGCATCCAGGTATATTGTCAGGACCTACTGATGCAGTATTTTTTGTGATAGCTGAGGATGACTCCGTTTCTGGTATTTCATGTGGAATAGATTGGGGTGGCAGAAAGGGGCAAAGTTTGAGCCAGTAGGTTAGCTATATCTTCAGCTTCTGTGAAACACTGCTCACAATCAGCTCATTGCATAGCTGTTTTTCACTCCTGAGAGTAAGAAAACTATTGTTTTGCATATTCTTCTTACTTTTGTCTAAAATCCTCTTCCTTTTATCATATATCTTATTTATTATAATGCTACCAGGAGGTTTGTTTCTCTGGTTTGCACTGTGCTTGCTTTTACAGGGGACAGCCTTATCTGTGCAGCGGTTTACATGCTGCTACAGTTTGGTCATGCATTCATCTATGCATTTTACAGAGTTTTCTGGGTTAGGTGGGGATTTGAAGCTTGCCAGTGAGTCAATTAGGAGTAGATAGTTTGTCTTAGTAAGTTTTTTTTAAAAGAGCCACGGGTGGTGGAGGCCTCTGGTTTTAATTTTATTTTGAAGGAGACAGCTTTATGATTGTACCTAACAAAGGACAATAATATACAAGGGATGGTGCAAGATATCCCAATATTGGTAAGTACAAGGTCTAAGATATTGCTCCCCCTTGTGGTACTTTGACTAATTGTTCCAATGTGTTTGCATTTACAAAATTCAGAAATTTATAAGCCTGTGCACTTGTGCTGGTATAGGTTTCCCAGTCTATAGTTGGGTAGATAAAATCAAATAGGAAAATGTTATAAACCCTGTGAACACTTCTGCCTATGCAGAACTGTTCACAGAAACCCTGTACAAGCATGTTAATAGCTGTATAGAGGCATCTGTACCCACCAACAAGAAGTACAGAACTAACTCAAAAAAACAAGCCACCTTGTGGAATCACAAAATCAATCATATGTATAACAGGAGGAAGAAAATCATAACAAAAATTAGGAGGTGATGCACCTAGCAGGATAAAAGCACTCTCATTAAACTAAACAAACAACTAAGAGGACAAATAAAGTCTACCAAAGCCAAATTTGAGGTAAGGTTGGCCTCCCAGGCCAAGGACAACCACAAAGCATTCTCTAGCTATGTCCACATCCTCAAAGGCAATACACAATTGTGTGCAGAGCTCATTGTAAATGGAGCTACCTATACTGAGCCAGAAGATATAGCAAACCTCCTGTCTGATAACTTCAGCTCCAACTTTACTCCTCTCTCCCCCTCAACCTTCCCTCAGGAAATATCATCAAATACAACTCCTTCTACTATCACTAGGGAACAGGTCCTTAATGGGGTCTATATTAGATGATCAAAACTTTAGGTAATCGAATACCTAAATCTCACCACCTAAACAGCGAAAGCTGTAAACATCGAATGGCAGCTACCGCAAATGTTTTCATAGGGAAAGACTTTGCTTGGCTATTATCATGAATCTGCCCTTTTCTCCACTGTACACCGATCTCAGAGTTCATATATTTAGTTAGGGGGATGTGGGGGGCACAGCACCCCAAATGCGGGGTGTGGTGGATGAAGCCCCCCACTCAATTAGGGTTTAATTTTTTTTCCTCCAGTCAAGCTATTTTTCCTTATGAAAAAATTCACAGAAGTGGCCATTCAATGTTTACAGCTTTTTCTGTTTAGTTGTCGAGCTTTAGGTATTCAATTACCTAATGCTTTGACTATATAATATAGACCCCTTTAATGCTCTCTCTAAGTCCAAGAACACTGCATAATTGGGCCCAAACAATATCCCAGGATGCCTTTTAAATAGCATGAAACATGACCTATCAGGGCCTCTGAAATTACTACTTAACTGTAGCCTCCAAGCAGGCTTCATGCTTCATGAATGGAGAAAGGCAACAGTCAACCCTCTGTACAAAGGTGGTCCATCTACAGGCCCTGGAAACTACAGACCCATAAGTCTCACTAGTCTTATGTATAAAGCCATGGAAAGAATTATCATGGAGATGATCAATAGAGCTATAGTAAACCTCCAGACACTGGACCCAACCCAGTTTGGTTTTGTAAAGGGCAGATCATGCCTACTCAACCTGGTGGACTTCTTTGAGAAGGTCACCAAATCAATGGATAAGGGCAAAATTGTTCACACTGCCTACTTTGACCTGGCCAAGGCATTTGACACAATACCCCACTCGGGCACTTTTGGCAAACTCAAGAGATTAGGTACAAACCCGTATGTCACCCAGTGGATGGCCAACTGGCTCACAGACAGGACCCGGGAAGTTAGAATTGGGGAGCCCATCTCTACAAAGAGGCCAGTCACAAGTGGAATCCCTCAGGCATCAGTCCCTGGACAGCTTCTTTTTGGCATTTACTTCTCAAAAGTCAAGGCCAATGTCAGTGGTCCCTGGCTGACTAAATTTGCAGATGATTGCAAATTAGGAGCTGTCATTGAATCTCACACTGACACAAATGTTCTCTAGGATGGGCTGACACAGACAAACAACTGGTGTCAGAGTCATGGACTAAAACTAAATGCCAAGAAATGCATAATTGTATGCTTTGGGAAGTCATCCATCCCTGGTAACTACCATACTGACAACATACCCCTTAGAGTTCACCCAGTAGTCAGGGACTTAGGAACACACATCGATAGTAATCTAGCCTTTGATCATCACATATCCACAGTGGTGAGGAAATCATTCTATGTTGCACAACTTATAAACAAAGGTATGGCATCTAAGTCCAATGAAGTCATTGTTCCACTGTATTTTGCATTCATCAGACCTATCATTGAGTACAATGCCCCCTTTAGTATGTACGTAACCAGGCATATTCAACAACTGGAACCCACAGAGGTTCCTCACTAAAAGAATACAGGGCATAAGTAATATGTCCTATGCAGACAACCTCCAGGCCCTATCCCTGTATTCTGTCTCCTACAGGCTTTTGAGGGGAGATCTATGCCTGGCAAACAAGGCATTGTCAGACCCCACTCTGATGGACCTCCTGCATATCCACAAAACAAAGAGTACTAGAATTACCCATTCTAAAGCCTTAAACCTTGCCTGTGATATAAATAGGACCTGCTAGAGAGATAGGTATGTATCCCAGAGACTACCCTGTCTATAGAACAGGCTCTCCATCCATGTAAAGCAGAGTTCCTCCCTAATTCAATTCAAGTGCAATTTGGCAATTGGATGGGAAAACAAAAATTCATCCCTGGTTTGGACCTATGTCTCTAATGCAAACAGGTAATCTGTAAATGGTTTATCTCTCAGGCCCATGCTTACACTTATCAAGGGTATCAGAACTCATCAGAGATTTGGGATGCATGGCTAGGCTTAAAAAAGCCCTTGTGGTTGTTAGCCTTGTGAAGATTGGAGGAAGATGGGTGAAGGTTGCCAGCCTAGTCAAATAGAATTTGATATATAATTCTATCAATTGTATAAATAAATGTAAAATGCAGGCTTGTGTTTTTAAATGAAAGAAAACACTGTAAAATGTGAACTTCAAGATTGTTGCAACATAGGTTCATAGGTTCATAGGTAGGTACTAGGCTATCAACCCAAGGGCCTATGTAAGTCTAGCCAACAAGGTTCCCTGGCTTATGCCACCCAGTAAAGTTATCTTCCTGTGCCACTGTTGAGCAGAGACACAGACGTGATCCCTGGGATGCATTTCCTATTTCCCATCCACTCAACAAGATTTTTCTTGAAGAGTGCTAATGAAGAACTTTGCTTGACATAGATGGGTAGCCTGTTCCAGAGTATGGGAAGTCTCTGGGACAGGAATCTATCTCTCCAGCATGTCCTGTTTATTGTGGTGACAAGGTTTAGGTCCCTAGAGCGTGTAGCTTGGAGGGATTGGTGTAGCATGTCCATCAGCTCTGGGTTTGACATAGCTTTATATGTTAGGCAGAGACCACCTCAGAGTAGGCAATATGCTACAGAGTAAAGCTGGAGTTTTTTGAGGCGGTCAGTGTAGGGCATTTGTTTGAGGCCAGCAATCCTCTTTGTGAGGTACTTTTGTGGCCTTTCCAGCTGCTGCAGATGTCTTGTGAGATACATTCTAAAAGGGGCATTGTACTCTATAATGGGTCTAATGAGTGTCGAGTAGAGGGGAACAATGACCTCTTTTTTTCCTGGATGAGAACCCTTTTATGATGAGGTGTGCCACATAGAAGGACTTCTTGACTACTGTGGCGATGTGACTATCAAAGGAGAGACTACTGTCCACCTGGGTCCCAAGGTCTCTTATCACACATTCGGTGTTAAGTAGATTGCTGCCTATGTGGTAGTTCATGGGTACAGAGTTTTTACCAAAGGGGGTGATACTGCACTTTTTGGCATTGAGCTTGAGGCCATGGCTCTGACACCAGGCATCTGTCTCAGTGAGGCCCTTCTGTAGGATGTCCACATCATTTGGGGACTTGACTATGGCTCCTAGTTTGCAGTCATCTGCGAACTTCATTAGCCAGAGGCCTTCTGTGTTAGCCTGTACTTCAGAGAAGTAGATACCAAACAGGCGAGTTCCCAGGATGGAACCCTGTGGTACTCCACTTGTCACTGCTTTGAGGTCAGATTTGGAGTCTGCAACTTTTACAGTGTGGGTTCTGTCAGTGAGCCAGTTGGCAACCCATCTTGTGACGTAGGGATTTATACCTAGTTTAGTGAGTTTAGCTATAATTCCAGAATAGGGGATGGTGTTGAAAGCCTTGTCGAGGTCAAGCTAGGCTGTGTGAACCACCTTACCCCCATCTACAACTTTGGTGACTGCCTCAAAGAAGTCAATCAGGTTCAGGAGGCATGATTTGCCTTTCACAAACCTGAACTGGGTGGGATCCAGAGTTTGGAGGTTACCAATGTCTTTGTTTATGAGTTCCATGATGATACGTTCCATGGCCTTGCAGACCATGCTCATCAGGCTAATAGGTCGATAGTTCCCAGGATCAGTGGTGGCTCCCCCTTTGTGGAGTGGGATAACTGTTGCTGTGCACCATTCAGTGGGCACAAAGTCTGATGTGAGGCTATTATTGAGCAAGGTGCTTAAGTGGGGAGCAAGTTCGTTCTGAAGTTCATGTAAAATGCAGCCTGGGATGTTGTCCGGTCCCATGGATGTTATGTTTTTGGCTTTAGAGAGTTCAGCTTTTATCTACATAGTTGTGATTACAGGGAGTTGCCATTTGCCATTGCCATTGCTGTAAAGAAAATCAAGCCAAGCATTTCAAATGTATCTTTTGAAGTTGAAAAGATCTTATGAATCTCTTTGATGTTTTACAAGTCGGCTCCAGTGAGTCTGGATAACGTTTCAGGCCCATTGTTTTAAGGTTAAAGTTAAGGGCCAGAATTTACATATGGATGGTGCTTTATTGCTCTGGTTTCTGCTAGAGTATATATGTGAAATGCCTTTTATTGTTGTACTCTCCTGAGCAGGTGTTAGCTTGCTGACTAATGCAGTTTGTGGCCTGGGAACTCCAGACTAAGTGTCAAAATGATGTAATTTGGGAGAGCCTTAGAGAGCTGTTGGTTAGTGTTTAAAAAATATTGTTTAGTGAGAGACTAGGAAGCATTTTGATCTTGAACATCTAACCCAGCACTGCTTATGATTTATGTATCTTAGTGTTAGTCAGGGTGAGCAGGCAGCATGTCAGCAGAGGAGTACAGAAAGCTGACAAGGAGCCAGCTGGTGGAGATGTGCCAGGCTAGGGGACTGGTGCATGGAAACCTGACTAAGGTAGACCTGATTGCAGCCTTGGTTACAGCTGCATCAGAAAACAATAGCCTGGAGGACAATCAGACTGACAGTGGAGATACAATATCCTCGTAGAATGGACAGATCAACCTTTCTGCAGTGGACTTAAAAATCCAGCTGGAGCTAAAGAGACTTCAGTTGGAGACCAGGCATATGGAACTAGAAGCAGCTGAGAAAATGAGGAGTCTACAAGCTGAGGAAAATGAACGGCAGAGGAGGCATGAGAGGGAAATGATGACTCTTCGCCATAGTCATGGAGGTAATGGGAAAGGGAGTAACCAAACTCCAGAAGCACAAAAGTTCAGTAAATTTCTTCCACAGTTTAAAGAGGGGGATAATTTTGATAGCTTCATTCATATGTTTGAGTTGGTATGTAAACAATATGAAGTTGACCAAGTGCTCTGGGTATGGTTCCTGACCCCTTACTCCATGGTAAAGCTGTAACTTCTTTAGCAAAAATGCATGACACTGACTGTTTTGATTATACTGCTGTAAAAAGACACTTGTTGGAATGTTTTAAGCTAACACCTGAAATGTATAGGAAAACGTTTTGTGAGCATAGACACAAGGCAGATGAAAATGTATGTGAATATGTTGCTGAACTGAGCACTTATTTTCATAGTTGGGTGAGTGGATGTCAGGTCAACACTTCTGAAGAGCTGGCAGACCTTTTGGTAAGGGAACAAGCCCTTAGCACTTTGCCTGAGGACATGAGGATCTGGTTAGCTGATAGACAGTGTGCTACATCAGAGGAGTTGGGGAAGAAGGGAGACCTATACCTAGCAGGCAGGGCAACCCTGCACAGGAAAGGGACCCCCAGTACTGCTCATGTGACTAATGGAACCCATGGTGGGCAGCACAGACTGCCCCAACAGAATCCACCAGTAGCAGGGGAAGCCACAAGTCCAGCTATGCATCCAGGAGCTAGGGTTAAATGTTTTGAATGCAATCAGTGGGGCCATGTTACATACAGGTGTCCATGGAGGCAAGGTGGGGAACCAAAGTTGAGGGAGCCAGTAAGTGGGAAAGACAAAATGCCAACAGTGGGTTGTCTTGAGACAACAGGGGTATGGAACTACCATCCTGCAGATGTCCTGAGAGGGAAGGATTTGGATGAGGCAGTGCTATGTACTTATGCAGTTACATGCAGTGAGGCTAGGAGACAAGCATGTGGGTCTGGTAGCCTGAGGGAGACCCAGCCAGACTGCATACTTGCAGCCAGGACTGCTGAGGTGGTTACTTCAGAGAGTGAGCTACACTGTAGCAGTGAGACTGAATGTGAGCCACAGCTGCTTGTGGGTACTAATGGTCCCTTGGACAGAGTGACTGCAAAGGTAGAGGTGAGTAGTAGTACCCAGGGTGACAATGAGGCACCACTGTCAGAGGATGCAAGAGTTCCTGTGGAAGGGGAGCAGGGAAGAGTTACAAGGAGAGACTTGAGACAGGCTCAGCTCTCAGACCCTACATTGCAAGGCCTGAGGCAGGTAGCTAGGGAGGCACCTGATTCTCAAGAGAAGGGGGAATCTGTATACTGGAACAAAGGGTTACTGTACAGAGAGTGGACCCCTGAGGGTGGGCTAGAAGGTGAGAGAGTACAGCAGTTGGTAGTGCCTAGAGCTTACCATTTGGTGCTTCTGGCCATAGCCCATGATATTCCCTTTGCAGGTCATATGGGCATAAAACATACAAAGAGGCATATTATGCAAAACTTCCATTGGCCTGGGATTTCCGGAGATGTAACAGGGTACTGCAGGACCTGTGAGCAGTGCCAAAAGGTAAGCAAGGCAGGTGAGAGTTCATTTGATGCCTTTGCCTGTGACTGAGGAGCCATTTCAGAGGGTAGCAATGGATATTGTGGGTACTCTGAGTACCGCAATTTCCACAGGGAAAACGTATATCCTAGTGATTGTAGATTATGCTACACGATACCCTGAGGCAGTGGCTTTGTCCTCCATTGAGGCTGAGAAGGTGTCAAATGCTTTGCTAGAGATTTTCATCAGGGTAGGTTTCTCAAAGGACATACTGTCTGGCAGAGGTGCCATTTTTATGTCGGACCTGCTGGCTTGTCTGTGGAAGCCCTGTGGGGTGAAGCACATGAAGACCACCCCCTACCATCCCCAGACTAATGGTCTTGTTGAGGGGTTAAACTATACAATCAAGGCCATGCTACAGGCACTTGCAGATCAATTTAAGAGGGAGAGGGACACATATTTGCCCCATCTATTGTTTGCTTACAGACAGGTTCCCCAGGAATCCACAGGTTTTTCACCCTTTGAGTTGCTCTATGGGCATAGGGTGAGGGGACCTCTAGATTTAATTTGAGATGAGTGGGAAGGTGAGGGTGAGTCTCACAAGGAGTCTGTTGTGGCATATGTCCTGAACCTCAGCACAAGGCTCAGGGAACTCATGGGCCTGGCTCAGGAGAACCTGGCAGAAGCCCAGCAACAGAAAAAGGTGTGGTATGACATGAATGCTCGAGCTAGAGAGTATGCTGTAGGGCAGCAGGTGATGGTTCTCATTCCTGTCAGACACGAGTTGCAAGCAGCTTGGGAGGGACCCTACAAGGTGGTAAGAAAGGTAAGTGATGTTAACTACACAATGGACCTGCTAGGCAGAAGGCAAGGGCACAGATTGTACCATGTTAACATGATGAAACCTTACCATGATAGGGAGGCCCTTGTGCTGAGCATTTGCAGAGGATTGTAGGAGGAGTCTGAGAGAGCTCTTGTGACTGATCTCTGTGTGACTCGGGCTGACACCTCAGTGGAAGGGGTAGCAATGTCCCAGCAGCTATCTCCTACCCAGGTTCGAGAAATCTGAACAGTGTTGCAGGAGTTTGGGGGCATGTTCACCAGGAAACCAGGGAGCACCCACCTGGTGGAGCACCAGGTGGATACAGGACCCCAAAGGCCTATCAGGCAGACCTCTTATAGGGTGCCTGAGAGAGTCAAATGGATTCTGAGGGAAGAGATACAGGAAATGTTGGAACTAGGTATGATTCAGGAGTCCAACAGTCCCTGGGCCTCTCCAGTGGTACTGGTGCCAAAGAAAGATGGCAGCACCAGGTTCTGTGTGGATTACAGGAAATTAAATAGTCACACAGAGGTAGATGCTTACCCCATGCCTAGGACAGATGACATCGTAGAGCAGCTGGTGGGGCTAAGTATCTTACAACTATTGATCTTACCAAGGGTTACTGGCAGGTGCCTTTGACTCCTAGTGCTAGAGAGAGAAGTCAGCCTTTATGACTCCTTTTGGCTTGTATGAGTTCACAAAGATGCCCTTTGGGATGAAGCATGCCCCAGTGACTTTCCAGAGGCTGGTAGATCATATCTTAGCAGGAACAGGAGGGTTTGCCCTTGCTTACATAGATGATATTGCTATCTACAGCCATTCCTGGCAAGAGCACCTTTAGCATGTCAGGGAGGTGTTGGGGAGACTACAGAGGGCAGGGTTGACCATTAAGCCGAAGAAATGTCAGGTGGGTATGGCAGAGGTCTCCTACCTAGGACATAGAGTGGGGAGTGGTAAGATAAGGCCAGAACTTGCCAACGTGGAAGCCATTCAGGCATGGCCTGCACCTGTTACCAAAAAGCAGTTGAGGGCATTCTTAGGGACAGCAGGGTACAACAAAAAGTTTCTTCCCAATTATAGTACCATAGCTGCTCCCCTCACAGACCTGACAAGGAAGAACAGGCCAGATAAGGTAGTGTGGATCCCAGCATGTGAGCAGGCATTTCAGAAGCTTAAGGAAGTTTTGGGAGGACCCTCTGTGTTAGCCAGTCCAGACTATAGCAAAGAATTTGTTGTGCAGGTGGATGCTTCAAACTATGGGGTGGGGGCTGTACTTAGCCAGATTACTTCAGAGGGAGAAGAGCACCCAGTGGTTTATCTCAGTCGTAGGCTCTAACCCAGGGAGGAATGCTATGCAGCGGTAGAAAAGGAATGTCTAGCCATAGTGTGGGCACTACAAAAACTTCAGCCTTACCTGTATGGAAGAAAATTCACTGTGATGACAGATCACAACCCTCTAACATGGTTAAACAGAGCCAGTCAGCAAAATGCCAAGTTGCTAAGATGGAGCCTGGGGTTGCAAGCATATGATATGTCAGTGCAGCTATGCAGTGGGCGTAGCAATGCCAATGCAGATGGGCTCTCAAGACAGGGAATGGGGTGAGGTACACCCAGATAGACCTGACACTCTCAAGCAATGTTTCTCAAGGGGCACCTGAAAAACTTGCTTGAGTTCCCCCGGGGGGGGGGTGAAAATCAGAGGAAGATGGGCGAAGTCTGCTAGCCTAGTCAAATAGAATTTGATACATAATTCTATCTATTGTATAAATAAATGTAAAATAAAGGCTTGTGTTTTTAAATGAAAGAAAACACTGTAAAATGTAAACTTCAAGATTGTTACAACATTGCCATCTGCTGTAAGGAAAACCAAGCTAAGCATTTCAAATGTGTCTTTTGAAGTTGAAAAGATCTTATGAATCTCTTTGATGTTTTACAAGTCGGCTCCAGTGAGTCTGGATAAAGGTTTCATGCCCATTGTTGTAAGGTTAAAGTTAAGGGCCAGAATTTACATGTGGAAGGTGCTTTATTGCTCTGGTTTCTGCTAGAGTGTATATGTGAACTGCCTTTTATTGTTGTAGTCTCCTGAACAGGTGTTAGCTTGTTAAATAATGCAGTTTGTGGCCTGAGAACTCCAGACTAAGTGTCAAAATGATGAAATTTGGGAGGGCCTTAGAGAGCTGTTGGTTAGTGTTTAAAAACTATTGTTGAGTGAGAGAGTAAGAAGCATTTTGATCTTGGACATCCAACCCATCACTGCTTATGCTTTATGTATGTAATTAGGTTTATAGCACTGTGTTTTAAGATTAGCTAAAGATTAGAAAGTTAGATTAAGTGTTTTTCTTTGACATCAGACCTGTCCTAATGTATTATTTTAAGTTTCTGTGTGATCTCTGAACTCTTAGATATCTCTGCGGTGTAGTATTATTGTCTTGTGTTTTAATTATTTATTATTAAATATTTTAAAAACCTTTACCTGTGGCTGGTTTGTGTAGAGATAGGCACTAGAGTTCATTGCATTTTTATAGAGGTTATCGTAATAGGCCACTCTGATAAGCCTTAGACTGAATAGTCACATTACCAATTGGATAATAATATTGCACAGTAATAATTGGATACCCTTTCAAGGGCCTTTGTGTAGCTGATAATATAAGCTGGTGGTGGCAGAAATTACTACCGTATAGTCTGGATAAAGGGGCACAGCTAGAGAATCTGTGTCAGCCTTTCCCATGAGTGTTTGTAAAGTTGTATAAATATTTATCTCAAAGTGTGGGTGTGTGTCAGCTACCTGAGCAGGGACATGAAGCACTGGTTGGAAAGAGAGTGTACTGGAGGTTAGCTTGCCAGTTAAGCTGAGATCTGGACCCTATAGCTGTGCCAGTGGGGAGTCTTATTGGGGACCTGGAGAGCAAGGGAGCAACCAGCCCCAGACTGACTGTGATCTCTGTGTGCACTTAAGGGAAACTGTACTTTACTGTGTGTATTAGTTATCCTTTCCTCTTCTAGGAGTCGCCCCCTCTGGTGTCAGTGGTGAGGATTGAGGCTCCTTAATTGCTGGGCCAGGTCACGGGCATCACAAGCCTAGTAAACACCTATGAACCTATGAACCTATTGGCTTTAATAATGAAATATTTCTGTTTTTGTAGATAGGCAATGTAGATTTCTTGGGTCATAGAGCAAGTTCTATAGCTATACATACCTCTCAACTGCACATATTTTTGCAGAATGCCCAGATTTTTGCCTCATATTTCTGGTCCATTTTTTCATAAAATTGTGTTTTTTCTGGCAAACTAGTGGCAAATCATTTAAGATTGAAGTTAGAAAATAATGGCAGACATTTGGGTTTCAGGCTTCATACCTTTGATAAAATTCATGCTAATACAGAACCTGTTATTCTATCAACTTAAGTTTGTAAGAGCAATATTTAAAACATTGTGCCTATTTTTGGGCCTATGTCCCACTTTTATGTATTTCTTTGTCCAGATTTCTTACTCTAAGAGGTCAAGAGATATGGGCCTATTTCATACATGGTAAGAGACTTTTAGATGGAGATTTGGACATGAAGAAGCTCTGCTGCATTATGCTGCTTTACCAGCATTGATGTGAGTTTCTCTTGAATAAGGTTGGAGACACATCCACCTTTTTCCCCTCTTGTGAAGTGGTTGGTCTAAACATATGAAATGCATTATAGCCCTGCACATCTGGAGTACTTTTCACTGTTTTAAGCCATGTTTCAGACACTTCACAGAAGCCTTATGCTCTCCAGGGTGAGGAAAGCTTGTAGGGAGTGAAGTTTCTTGTTTAGGCTCCTAGCTTTAATTAACAATAACTTCATATATTCTTTTGCTTGCTTCATTATGTTAGTAGGCTTATCTCATTGGTATTGTCTATAAAAGCATTATGGGGGAGGAGATGGAGAATATCTTTGCCAATATTTGAATACCTTGACAGAAAGAGTGCAGGCCATCCCCAGTGAAACAGACTTGTCTTTATATAGTTTGTCTCATTTGTCTCTAGTTATAAGACACATTATTTTTATTCCTTAACTGATCATACTGCTCTGATAAACATGGACCAATTTCATGTTCAAACCGTTCAATCTAAAACATACACAAATAAACATAAGTAAAAAGAAAAGATAAATAGAAAAATGTTTATTACAGTTTAAAAACAGCATATATCTATGAATTGTTTGTGTATTACATAGTATATCAATTAAATGTTTTGCCATAGAAAGCAGCAGATATTTAGCAACTGTTTGAGAAAGTATCAAGCTGTAAGTTGTAAGTTAAGAGAAATCCAAAATGTATCGTTTTTAAAATGTGATATCACATTTAGTGTGTGAGTGTGTGTGTGTGTGTGTGTGTGTGTGTGTGTGTGTGTGTGTGTGTGTGTGTGTGTGTGCACGCGTGCACTCATGCATGTGTATGTGTGCGTATGTATGAGTGTGACTGTCTGTGTGTTGTTTGTTTATTTAACAGGTATACTGCATATAATGTTAAGTTGTTAACTCTACATCAGTTACTAAATATTTATGCTAAAAGACTCAAAGCTGAGTTAAACCTATTTATATAGCTCATGATTTCTTTTTTTATTTATATAATTCATGACTTTTTTTAACTGGGTCACTCAGTTCAACTGTGTGTGACTGAATAACTTTTATGTTGCAGGTTTCAAGTTCAAATATGTAGTTCAGATTTCACTGAAGGGCGGGACAAGGGGCCACCAGTTGCTGCATTGTAAGTAGCTGGAATTCCTAGAAATACAGAGTTCGCACATAGGGTTTGAAAGGGAAGAGCACAAACAAGTAAGACCTGCGAAGGAATCTAGGGTTACTATACAAAGAGACCCTTTTTTCAGGACACTTCAGCTTTGCTGCTTCTTTATGAGCTGTGTTGCCTATGTGCCTGTGTGCTATCACTGTAATAATTCCATTCAGCTGGTGCTCATATAAATCAAGAATATTTGTTCTGCTTTGCCCAACTGCCTAGGTGAATCAATGTTTGTACTCAGCCTCTCTCATCCCCCACTACTTGTCACAGGGAGCATTTGAGGTCTTGAGTCACTGTCAGCACAATTCTTTATGCATTTACGTACAAACCATAATAAATAGCAACAAGGTTTTGTGCTATGACTATAAACCATACTGTATACGAATCCTTGATATTTCTTGATTAATTCTGCTTCTCAAAGCTGCAAATGCTTCTGACGCTGGACTACAAATATTTTGTAGTAGATTTATGGCAAGCTGTTCTTTCTTTCTGTAGGAGCAATTCATTTCTGGAAAGAAAACAGAAGACAAAATGATTCACTTATCACAGCCTCCAGTAGTTCAATCAGCAACTAAACACGAACTAAAGTCTAATATTGGTCAGGGGCATAGCCAGAAATTTTTGTTCTGTCAGTAGACCTCATACTGCTTTCCAAACTCACCAACCTAACATTAACACAAATGTACACATCTCTTCAGCGGTTACACACTACAAACCTAAATGTATACATACGTTTCAGCTGTTGTTGCTAGAACTATCAAAAGGCTGCTTTGTAGTGAAATAGCCCTGTCTGTAATGTAAGCCTATTTTCCCCAGTTTTACTTAGACAAGTTACAACCCTTAAGTGAAAAGAAAAATACTTTGTTTGTTTCTGTAGATGATTACCCTATGCATGTCGGAAACACACTGCAGGACCTATAACTTACTCTGTTTCAGTGCTTAGCACCTGTAGCACTGTATCACGGAATAATTGGTACTTACTACCTGGAAAGATGGCAGCAATAATACTACAGTGTAAAGTCATAATGCTAACAAGTAAGGCGATTTAATACTTTTTTCCAGAGAATGCACAGGTCATTTCGCGGTTACATATTGCATTATTGAAGTTTCAGTACTTCGAATACCATATGATCAAAGTACTAAAACTTCAAAAATGTAATAAAAAAAAAGAACAAAAGTAACTGCTGTGAGCAGGGGGGCAAGCCCCCCTGCATCCCCCACACCCCCCCTACTTAAATATACTAACTCCGAGATCACATTTTAATGGAGTTAAGTGCAGGGGGTGTGATATGCGCAGCCCCCCCATGTGGGGGGCGAATGGGGGGCTTGCCCCCTTGCCTACACCCTTTACTTTACCCTTTTTAATACATTTTTTGGAGCATTCGAAAATGTAATTGCTCGATCATTAAAAGATGTCAAGCTCACCATAGCTTCCACATCCCTGCTACACAAGTGTCATCACCACAGGTTGCATGCACTAGATGTGTGCACCTAGCATAGGGGAGATGCAGGTGGTTTTCTCTCACCTATATGACTACACAACATTCCCAGACCTGGCTGTTATCCTTTGCATCAACTAGAAGATGTACAAGTCAGTGACCCATGCACAGACAGCCACTACCCTCATCAAAGTAGGGATATTGAATGTGCTGCTTGGCCTGCATGAGGAACTGCAATTGCTGCAGGGACTGTGGGACATCCTGCAATGCATGCAGAGCGATATGGCATACAGGGACCTGGAGCAGACATGCCTGTTGAGGAAAATGGTGTCTCATGTGGCATCTGCTTGTGCATCCATAAGGCTATGGGCAACTAACAACTGTGGCTGTGATAGAAGATGGATGTGCATTGCATGACCACATGCTAGGCTTTTACAGATGGCACATATCATTCAAGAGAGAATTTTATTGCCCATACTATCCATGCCTGCCTCTAGTCCTTAGTAGGCATGCTACCATAGACATGGCTAACATTCTTCCAACTCCACACTAGGCACACCCCACTGGGAAAGCCTATCAGGGTCCTGAAGTTTAGTGCCTTCACATTCCTCTGTATGTGTGCCAGTCCCCATGGTCATAGATGCTAGCATTCAACCGGAATATCATATGTATAGCCAAACTGGAGTTCCCATTCATGCTCCTGATATAGTACACCATCCTTTGGACAGAATGTCTGTAGTTCTGACACTGAAGACCCACATGGCACACCCAACCAACAATCCACCAAGGAAAATCCATCAAATTTTTGGAAGATATGATCTCAGACTCCTCTACCCTCCTAGGGATATGGATGGCTACCACATCCACCATGATGAGCCCATTACCCTTCCACCTATGCTGGTATTTCTGCCCCCTGTCACTGTGCCTCACCTCACCTATGCAAAGAAGGATGACATGCAGGGTTGGCTCTACTTCAAAACATTGAAATCTCATAACGCTGAAATTCAAACATTGAGACCAAAACATCGAAATCTCAAAACACTGAAAACCCAAAGCAATGAAAACTCAGAACATTGACAGTGTACTTCATAACATTGAAAACTACAACGCACATGTAAATAATATCCCCTTCACCTTTAATAACACGTAACTAACAAACACACTTTCTACTATCTTTCTGTCGGGGGGCAAGCCCCTCTGCACCCACCACCCCACCCCCGAATATACTAACTCCAAGATCATACTGCAGTGGAAAAAAGTTAATTTCCTAACCTCACTGTATCATGATCACCATACACTGAGGTTAGGAAATTAACTTTTTTCCACTGTAGTAGTAGTAGTAGTAGTAGTAGTAGTAGTAGTAGTAGTAGTAGTAGTAGTAGTAGTAGTAGTAGTAGTAGTAGTAGTAGTAGTAGTAATAGTAGTAGTAGTAGTAATAGTAGTAGTAATAGTAGTAGTAGTAGTAGTAGTAGTAATAGTAGCAGTAGTAGTAGTAGTAGTAGTAGTAGTAGTAGTAGTAGTAGTAGTAGTAGTAGTAGTAGTAGTGGTAGTAGTAGTAGTAGTAGTAGTAGTAGTAGTAGTAGTAGTAGTAGTAGTAGTAGTAGTAGTAGTAGTAGTAGTAGTAGTAGTAGTAGTAGTAGTAGTAGTAGTAGTAGTAGTAGTAGTAATAGTAGTAGTAGTAGTAGTAGTAGTAATAGTAGTAGTAGTAGTTGTAGTAGTAATAGTGGTAGTAGTAGTAGTAATAGTAGTAGTAGTAGTAGTAGTAGATGTAGAAAGTGTTTGTTAGTTAGGTGTTGTTATAGCTGAAGGGGATGTTATTTACATGTGCTATGTAGTTTTCAATGTTATGAAGCTAAGTTTCAATGTTTTGAAGTAGACTCGCAGGGTTATGGTAATGGCTGATGCACAGCATGGTCCGTCAATGTTCTGAAATACAAACCTGGTTGTGTTGTTTCATGCATGTTTTATTTTCTGCATTTCTTGTCATAGTACATAGTCCTGGACAGGGCACTGTCATTTTGGTAGTGCCATGATGTACTGCATCCTCCTTTAACCTGCATGAGGTCTTTCTGTACCCGGTTCCTATGACAATTCCTCACTCTGTTTCTCCTCTGATGCTGCCATCAGTAGTCAGGCAATGCTACAGTGTGCCCATATTGTAACAGCTTTCATTTCACCATGTTATGTGCATGGTACAGATCACAAATACCTTGCTGCAGATGTCTGGAGCATACTGCAGTACCACCAAATGTGTCCAAGTAGCACAATTTGATGATGGACCATGTCTGTGATTATTATCTGGGCTACAGGGGGTAAGACTGAGACCTGTAAGATTAGGTGTCTTTTATCAGTGGAATTTTTTTCCCAGGATTTTGGATCTAGTAGAGAGAAGCAGTGATCCATACACTGAAATTTAATTTGGGGGGAGTTACAGTTTCAGGGCAGAGTGATCATGGTTTCTGAGGCTGTAACAGGAATGCTGTCTAGTTATTTTAGCTGTTAGGAGAGATAAGAACTTGTCGACTAGGGGTTTGAGTAACTGTGATCCTAGGAGAAAGTCAATCCTTTGCTGAACAAGGAACCATTTAGCTTTTTTCAGTGTTTTGCAGTAGTGCTCATTTTTAGGTGACTGGGAAATAAATGTACACATTTTATTGATTATTGTTTGAATGTGTATGGAATTTGTGTTCAGTGTTGAAGCTATGATGAGGAAGTTGTATTCAAGTTGGAAGCATAGAATACCTTTGCCTATAGCTGTTCTAAATTTGTAGCAAGAAAGGGTAAGATGGCATTGGTCCAAAATAGGAGGAAGTTAACATTTTCTTATGTAGTTGAGGGAGAGAGAAGATAAGAAAGGAGTAACACCAGATGCAAAAGTATTTAAAAGAGGTATTGTTTTATATTGGGGTACTGTTGTGGTCATAGTTATGCCAGGAGTTTTTTTGTTTTTTTCAGTTTGTATGGTACCTAAAATAAAATCATAGCTTTGGTTTTCCTGGAATTCAGAAGGATTTTTTTCTTGGAGCTCCAGTGGTTTATGGCTAGAAAATCTGCTTGCAGACCTTTCTGGAGGATGGGTATTGAGTTGTTTGCATGAAATAGTACCACATCATCTGTGCAGAGTAGGAGAAAAAGTAGATCAAGGGAATATCTATTTATAACGATGGATAATTGTAGAGGAGCAAGTATGGAACCTCGTGGTATTCCTTTTTGAAGGTTGATTGGGAAATCAAGGTTTGAATTTTGATGGAAAGCTGGCATTTGCAGAGCTAATTTTAGAACTAAGATAAGAAATTGGGATTTATGGCTATCTGCAGTAGATGATGGAGGAGGATGCTGTGGTCAGTGAGTCTGAAGACTTTTTATAAGGTTGAAAAGATGGCACCAGTGAAATGGCCTTAGTCCATATCTAGTACTATTTCATCAGTGAGGGTCCAAAGGGCTATGAATGTGCTCTGAATGGACCAGAACCTGTGACATTTATGGGAGAGTAGGTTGCAGGAAATTATGTATTAGATGAGTTGAACATAGATATTTTTTTCAAGTAGTTTGCTTAGAGTGGGGAGGATAGAGATTGGCTTATGTTGGGAAGTTTTGGTGAGGTTAGACTGCTTTGAAACTGGTCTGATAATGATTTTTTGCATCTATTTTGGCTTGATATTTTGTTAGGCAGAGAGTGAAGATCTGTTGCAGGGAATTGTGAGAAAGCTTGATTAGTTGTCTATGAAGCAATGCTAGATCTACATCTATTGGGTTGCCAATTTTTATTGATTGTAGAAAAAGTTCATGGTGTCTTGTTTTGACTTGTTTAAAGTAAAACTGAAGAATGTAGAAAAGTGGTTCTGGATAGACATTGTCAGTGTGAATGTGAATAGGTAGGATGGAGAATTCAAACAGGAAATTGAAGGGAGAAAATGTAGCTCTGGCTGATGGTGGGATGATTTGAATATCCCTTTCTTTGGGTCAATTTGCTTCTTTCCAGAACTATTTTGATGATTTTAGCTATGGGTTTTTGAAACACTTTCATATGTTGAAATTTGTGTCATTTTGTTACTTGTTTTGTGCAGTTTCTGAGTTGGATATACTACTGCCTTTTGGTAGAAGAAAAGTGTTGTTTTCCCATGTTTGATGATGCATCAGAGAATGTATTCTGTTTTGTGAAGTACAGCATTATGGTCTATTAAAGTACAGCATGTGAATGGAGGCTCTATTAATCCAACAGGCAGATTTGTATTTGTGAAAACCATGCCTTTTTTATTAAGAATACGTTGTTTTAAGTTACTTCTCCACAGCCATTCACAGTAAAGCAAAGATGCTTCAACTTGGATCGGGTGAAATTAGTTTAATGTGTTTGCTGGATATTTTGACAGTGCTTTTGAAAACACCATCATTAACTTTTAATACTTCATGTTGTTACCCCATGATCTTGTTTTTGTGAATTATGCTAAATCAGCTTGTTGCTTGTAGCAGTTTGAAAAGCACATCTGAAAGCAACATATTTTTATCAGGAACAAAATGCTGTATGTCAGTCTTCTACAATCCTCCTAAAATGCAACATGTTGTCTTCCTGCCATCATAAACTATAAATCACTTTAACCTCAGTTAGAATGAATGCTATCTCGGACTGCCCCCCCCCCAAAAAAAAAAAAAATAGACCATGCCTAGTGTAAATACTGTATTCAACAAAAATAAGTAATAATAATAATTTCTTTATTTATTTACAGTTTGATAACAAGCTCAGTGATCTGGTCATTTCAGTATTTTCAGTTGCGACCTGGGTAGAAAGTATAGAAAAGGTTATAGTAGCAGGAGGACAGATGACCATAAAAATGCAAATCAATCACAGTATCATGGATTGCCATGAGTTACAGTGCATAATCTGATAAACCAGCTTAGTTTAAAAGGAGTAGAGGAAACCTGTAACATGACAAGTACAATCATACAATTACCCATTTGTAAACATTATGCAATAACATTAGTTATAGTATAAATACATACATGCACACACACATACACACACACACACACACACACATATATATATATATATATATATATATATATACATGTATAGATAGATATAGATAGATAGATATAGATATAAAATATCTACAGTGATATATTGCTTGAAATACAATATCAAGTGTCATAAAAGCTGGTGCATTTAGATTCATTGCACAGATAATGTTTCAGATATTTTTGAAAGTTTCCAATGCTGTACAGTTTTCATTTTCTGCAGGAAGTTGGTTCCGAGTGGCAGGTGTTATTCTGTATAAGGCTTATTCTCCAATAACAAGTTTAAATTTAGGTCACACAAGTGTGAGGTTATTTTTCTGGCTCTTCCTAAGAGAGTAGCTGTGATCTTTTATTTCTAACATTCTTTTAAGAGGATGTCAGCAACCATGACTTAATATTTTGGAAGTCAGGGTATCCAACAGATATGTGGCTCTATAAGTAAGAAGCAGACAGAGCACTTTTTACAGAGTGTAATGATAACAGTTCATGTCTGCTAGTAAAGCAAATCTGAATATTTTATTTATAATGACAGTAACACAGCGGATTATGATTGGGTCTTTGATTATAACCTGAGTGTTATATATCTGAGACATGGATGTCAAGAAATTCAGTTTGAGTGCAAAGTTCAAGAGCTAAATCTTGACCTCCATGATGAAAACATATAACAAAAAAGTTTATAATAGTCCATGGAGCTTAACCTGCTTCCACGGACATCAACAGTTACAGAAAAAAGTGTAATAGTTCTAAATATTTTACAAATTTCAAGCTGTAACTGCTCTCACATAGAAAGTAGATACAAAAAAAAAAAAAGAAAGAAAAAAGGTAAAACCCAGTGTAATGAACAACCAATAACAGAAAAAAAATAGATTACACAGTAACCCAAAACATTTTAATAAATGTAGTACTTTTGTTCCAATGCTTGTAATAGAACTTCATCAGAATACAAAAAAATCTCAATAAAAATAAAAACATTTAAATACACTCACATATTCAAGCGGGCTTGAACCAATCATGAATGCAATCTTAAGTTTTAATACTGGAACAATAAACATAAAATCATTCAAGAGTGGGGGGGGGGGGCATCAACATTTAGCAAAACCAGTCAGTGCAATTCACATATTAGGAATTGAGTATCCCATTCACCACCCCTGGCATCTTTACTTAATTTCTCCAAAATAAAACAGTAAAAGCTTACTGGCTAAATATTCTTTTTCTACAGCTGTGTAGCATTCCTCCCTAGGTTGGAGTTTATGGCTGAAACATACCACTGGTACTCTTCTTCCTCTGAGGAATCCTGTCTGAATACAGCCCACACCCCATGGTTCAAAGCATCCACCTGCACAAAAAAATATTTGCTGTAATCTGGACTGGCTAACACAGAGGATCCTCCCAAAGCCCCTTTAAGATTTTGGATTGCCTGCTCACAGGCTGGAGTCCACACTACCATGTCTGACCTGTTTTTCCTCATCAGGTCTGTGAGTGGAGAAGCAATTGCACTATAATTGAGAACTAATTTTCTATAGTATCCTGCTGTCTCCAAAAATGCCCTCACTTGCTTTTGAAAACAGGGCAGGCCACTCCTTAATGGCTTCCACTTTGGCAGGTTCTGGCCTGATCTTACCACTCCCCAATCTATGGCCCAGGTAGGAGACCTCTGCCCTACCCACCTTATACTTACTGGGCTTAATGGTCAACCCTGCCCTTTGCAGTCTACGCAGAACCTCCCTGACATTCTGAAGGTGCTTATGCTAGGAATGGCTGTAAATGGCAATATCATCCAGGTAAGCAAGGACATAATCTCCTTCTCCTGCTAGAATATGACCTACCAGGTTCTGGAAGGCTGCTGGTGCATTTTTCATCCCAAAGGGCATATTTGTGAATTCATATCATCTGAAAGGAGTCACAAAGGCTGACCTCTGTCTAGCAGTGGGAGTCAAGGGCACCTGTCAGTAGCTCTTGGTCAGATCAATAGTGGTCAGATACTTAACCCCATCCAGTTGCTCTAAGGCTTCATCTGTCCTAGGCATGGGGTAAGCATCTGACTCTGTGTGACTATTTAGCTTCCTGTAGTCCAAACAGAACCAGGTGCTGCAATCTTTCTTTAATACCAACACAATTGGGCAGGCTCAGGGACTGTTAGGTTTGTAGATTATCCCCAGTTCTAACCTTTCCTGTATCTCCTCCATCAGAGTCTGTCTGGCTCACTCAGGCACCCTATAAGGGGCCTGCTTAATGGGCCTTTGGGGTCCTGTATCCACATGGTGCCGCACCAGGTGGGTGCACCCTGGTTTCCTAGTGAACAAGTCCCCAGACTCCTGTAACACTGCTTGAATTTCTCAAACCAGGGTAGAGGATAACTGCTGGGACATGACTTGATAGGTTCTTGGGGTCCTGTATCCACATAGCACTGGAGTAAGTGGGTACACCAAGATTTCCTAGTGAACATGCCCCCAAACTCCTATAACACTACGCAGATTTCTCAAACCTGGGTAGGGGATAGCAGCTGGGACATTGCTACCCCTTCCACTTGAGGTATCAGTCCAAGCTTCACTGAAGAGATCAGTCACCAGATCCCCATCAGACTCCTCCTGCCATCCACTGCAAATACTCAGCACCAAGGGCATCCCTATCATGGTAAGGTTTCATCATGTTAACATGGTACAATTTGTGCCCCTGCCTCCTGCCTAACAGTTCTGCTATGTAGTTAACATCACTGACCTTCCTTACCATTTTGAAGGGTCCATCCCAAGCTACGTGCAGCATATTCTGTCTGACAGGAATGAGACCCCTTAACCTGCTGTCCCACAGCATCCTCTCAGGCTCGAGCACTCCTCTTATACCAGATATTTTTTCTGCTGTTGGGCTCCTGCCAGGTTCTCCTGGGCCAAGCCCATGAGCTCCCTAAGCCTTGTCCTAAGGTTCAGGACATATGCCACAACAAACTCCTTTTGGGATTCACACTTCGGCCCCATCACCCTATGCCCATACAATTATAGTACAATTGCTGCTCCCCTCACAGACCTGATGAGGAAAAACAGGTCAGCCAAGGTAGTGTGGACTCCAGCCTGTGAGCAGGCAATCCAAAAGTTTAAAGGGGCTTTGGGAGGACTCACTGTGTTAGCCAGTCCAGAATACAGCAAATAATTTGTTGTGCAGATGGATGCTTCAAACCATGGGGTGGGGGCTGTATTCAGCCAGGTTTCCTCAGAGGAAGAAGAGCACCCAGTGGTATATCTCAGCCATAAACTCAAACCTAGGGAGGAATGTTACGCAGGTGTAGAAAAAAAATATTTAACCATAGTATGGACACTGCAGAAACTTCAACCCTATCTGTATGGAAGGAAATTCACTGTAATTACAGACCACAATACCTTAACATGGCTACATCAAGCCAGGAAACAAAATGCCAAGTTGTTAGGGTGGAGCCTAGGGTTGCAGGAGTATGATATGACAGTGAAGCACCATAGTGGGGTTAGCAATGCCAATGCAGATGGGATCTCAAGACAAGGTATGGGTTAATGTATTCTCAGACAGGCCCATTTCTCTCAAGCAACATTTCTCAAGGGTCACTTGAAAAACTGGGTTCAGTCTTCAAATGGGGGAGAGATGTGATGATGTAAGGTATTGCCAGCCATGCTAGGAGAAGTAGGGTAGTGGATGTGTAAAATGCCAGCACAGCTAAGTGGAATTTTGTAAAGAATTACAAATCATTTGTATATTAAATTTGATATATACAGGTGCTTGTGTTGAAAATGTATTTGTAAAGTTGCTTATGTTAAAAATGTATCAAAAGTGGGTCCTGACTGAATTGTAAGTGAATTAAATGTATATGTTTTAACAGAGGATACTGGAAGAGAAGAGGTTGATCACAGTCCAGCTGCAGCTAACGTTGAAAAATATTCTGATATTAAATTACCGGGCCTAGGCCATTAAGATTCTATCTTACAGTTCCGATTGCAGCCAGATAAAAATTATTTGGAAAAGCAGATACTAGGAATCCTTCTGTATTGTCTTTAGCAGTGAACTAATTGCTACTCTGGAAAAGTAGAAGTTTGAAATTGTTTTATGACTTCTAGAATCTGCATCAGATCTAAGCAAGCTTTGTGTGTGTGTGTGTGTGTGTGTGTGTGTGTGTGTGTGTGTGTGTGTGTGTGTGTGTGTGTGTGTGTGTGTGTGTGTGTGTGTGTGCGTGTGTGTGCGTGTGTGTGTGTGTGTGTGTGTGTGTGTGTGTGTGTCTGTGTTTGTGTGTGTGTGTTTGTGTGTATTATTGACAGATATCTGGTACAACCTGGCAGTCTCTAGCAATGGGGGAGGGTTGCATGGCTACCAGAAGTCAAATGGACAGATGTATATGATGTCCTTTTATAACCCATCCCTAACATAATGTTTAATACTAGGTGAGACTGAAGTCTCAGAGCAGTCTGTTTCTGTAACCTGACAATGAAGGACCCCTCAACTACTTCATCTTGCCTTGCTCTAGTAAGTCAGTCATAGGACAGTATTTTTGGATCAGTCAGGAAAATATAGTGAGATTAGATAAGTACTGTTTTTCTGTATCTATGTGAATATATTCATCTGTGTTATTTTAATATTTCCTCTAATTGAAACTCCTCTGCTTATTGTAAATAGATATTTAGTATTTTCATGTTCTTTTATCATTTATTATTAAATACATTTAAACTTTTCATTGTGGCTTGTATTTTACAGAACATTTTAATCTCTGAGAGTACTTATATATATTTGGTGACAGCTCTGGGCACTCCTTACCTTACCAGATTGGCCAAACACTACCATTTGTATTAATATTAATTTCGCTCAGCTTAATTGGGTACCCTTGTAAAAGCCTTTGAGTAGCCAGCTTTGGAGTGTCTGGTGGTGGTGTAACTACTTTATAGTCTAGACAGAAGATGGCATAGCTAATAAATCTGTACCAGCTTTTCCCAAGTGTGTGTGTGTGTGTGTGTGTGTGTGTGTGTGTGTGTGTGTGTGTGTGTGTGTGTGTGTGTGTGTGTGTGTGTGTGTGTGTGTGTGTGTGTGTATGTGTGTGTGTGTGTCAGCTGCTTGGAGCATGGACACGAAGCACTGGTTTCACAAAGAAGGTTTCTAGAGGACTTGGCTTGGACACAGTTGTGCACTCAATCCTACAGCTATGCCAGTGGGGAGTTTTACTGGGCATCGGGACAGAGATAGAGAAACCATCCCTCAGACTGAGAGTTCCCTGTGTTCTCTTAAGGGAAATTGTGCTTGATACAGAGATCTGCATCTGGAAATACTGGGTGTATCCATTTTTATTCCAAGTGAACGTCCCTCTCCAGTGCCAGTGGTGAGGATTCAGGCTCCTTGATTACTGACCCAAAGTGGGGACATTAAAGCAAGCTGTGATGAAAATTTATGATAAAGAAATACTTGTAAATAAAGAATGCCAACATTTTCAGTGTTTAAGAAAATAATGTTTGATTTTTTGATGATATTTTTATTCTGTGGGGTGGTGATCATGGCACTGCATTGGAATATTATTCTTTTTTTTTTTTACAGAGTATCAATCATTTTTTATCATTCCCTGGGATTCATCAACAATCATGTAGGGTTTGCCTTAAGCCTACAGAATTTAAACATATTAGCGTAATGAGCAGCAGTGCTAATTGAATATGGATCCTGCTCTCATGCATTGCATGACTGCGAGCACCTTTCTTTGGCCAGAAAGTGTTTGTTGCCATGGAAAGGTGCTTTCAAACAGCAGCACACAATATAAACAAAATGGATTACATATAAGCAATGCTCAAATACAAGCATATATTGTAACCTAGACATATTAAGGGCAAGTACAAGGAAACAATACAAAATGCGGAAAGTGAAATGGGGGAACTGGTACACAAAGATGTGTTATAATGATGTAGTAATGTTGGAGAGGGGAAATGTTTAAAGTGTACTCGTATCCCACTGGCAAATGCAACAAAAGTGTACAAGAAGCATTACTGAGACAAAACCTGCAATACTGATGTAATAGCGACATAAAGCTGAAGTGTAACAAAGCGGAGTGAAAATGTGATATACAGATTAATTAAATGCTGACTTGAGATGTTAGCAAGGACAGAAGATACATTATACAATGAATGCATAGAATGCAGTTACTGCATATAAGGAATTATATGCAGGGAAATTGATGCATGCAAGCTGACAGCACTGCTGTATTATCCATCTCAGCATGTGTACATAAGAACAAAAAGACCTTACAGCTGTGAAGTTAGGTAAATCAGAAATGAAAATGTTTTTACAAGGAGGTGATAGTGGCACCAATAGGAAAGGGATTTATCACCTACAAACATGTAATAGACAAGCAAGTATTCAATGGTTATATAAATTCCACAAGCCAATCTAATAAACCACACACATAAGTGATCAATGACAAAACTTAGTGGATGTCATATCAGGAGTCAAGTTTTCCCATTGCTGTTTTGCAAACCTGCCTGACATAATAATACTGGCCATGTTCACATACGATTACAGGGAACAGTAACAGAACAGCAGTTCACCAGCAACAATACAATAAAACGTGTTGTAACAGAGGACCAATCACATTTCCTAATGCTCTTCCCGCATGCATTCTGCGTGCAGAAATGTTTATGGAATCACACATCTGCCATTAAGCTGTATATTGTGACAGAATCAATTGCAGTATTAAACATGTCTGGAGGAAAATATGCAATACAGATCATAATTACCTTGTGAATAGTTAATGCATATGAGCAAAGAATGACCTAAGAAACATTTGCATCATCCCCAAAGAGGTATCAGAGAGATGCATAACAATCATAGATGCCACAGACATTCACACATTGGTCATGTAAGGAAGAACACACTTGAAGGGTGTACAGCACTATTGTACCTTATATGGTGTACTGATGACCTACATGTTATGAAAATGCATGAAAAAGCTGGCTTTGTGAGTGCATGTAAGCCACTGTTGTCTGACAGAAAGATGTTGCCAGACTCACACATCTCCCTATTATACAATACTCTCTCCAGATCCCTGTTTTGATATAATGTAACATATCAGATAGCAATGTAGGCTGTCACAAATCACTGAATTAAGTGTGTTTACACAAGCAGTATGGATATAATATGAGCAATCAGATTTAGTCAGAATGCCAGAAAGGAGCTGCAAATGTTACTGTCCACACAAAATTGAGTGTTACAATATGACTGATTCTTTGACAAGGAAGCTGTTTCCATCATGTAGGAAACACACTGTCCCAGAAGTGCACACCAGTCTATCAGGATAGGTATGCTATAAAAGCCAATACTCATTGCATGTACCACAGGAGCACTCACAGCACAGCATGCCTCGAGAAAACATTTCACTGCCATGCAGTCACAACCTGTGATGAAATATCATTGTCCAATGTAAAAATGGATATGAATAAATAGATACAATGGTGACTACGTAACAGAAGTACATTCATATAATGTTGCCCTTATCAGGAATTGAACAGCAATTGATGCAAGTCTACTGACTAATGACATCTGGATGTACCTTAAGTGCTACAGTGGAAGTCTTACAACTAGCAAGACAATTTACCTATGCTAACTTATTACATTACATGTATGTGTGGTAAACGGTCTCTGAAATGAAAGGGATCATGGATGACTCTCACAAAGTAAATGGACACATTATAACTGTGATACATGTTATTCATGATTTACAGTATGCGGCACAGCTATGCTAGCAGGCACTGAATGTGATTGTTGAACGCATGATCATTTGACAACAGAAAATACATGGTATTGCACAGGATGAATGCACCATCATAGAAATGTCAGTACAATTGTGAGATATGTGGTTATGCGACCTCATTACATCATGTCATTTCTGCAAGGGATATGTGTGCCTGTCACTGCTGTAGTACATGAACAACAGACAGTGTGTTGTCTCATTCCCTCATGCCAGAGGATAACACTTCCTACATATGTTATATAAGGAACATGAAACCAAATGTCATCATTATTCTGAATAAAAGCATTGCTATGACACAAATTGTCCTAGTCTTTAGTGAGAGGGATCAACATCTATATGTGTATTGAGCCAATGTGCTTAACAACAGTATTAGTGACATATACAGTCACAATAATACTGACACGATGTAGTCTCAGCATTAATGGCTAGATTTCAAGTAACTACTCAAGAGCACAGCTAAACATCATTATCTGAATTGCAAGCACCACAAGACCATGTTGAGGTACAACTGAGACAGTGCACAGTTAAGTCAATGACATCATTCTAGACTTTACATTATCTTAGGGTTGCCACCTTCCTTCATGGCTAAAACCGGAGCAAAGCCATGCCCCTCGCATCACCAGTAACCCCGCCCACCCCAACCCCCTCTCCCGCCAACATACCTCCTATTTTGTGATGTCACGACAGCATCACTCAATGGGAACGCCCTCTTTTTTCGTTCCCGCCGCCTGCTTTTGGGTGATTTACTATGCTTTTCTGTAAAAAAAAGCATAGTAAATCAGCCGATTTACAAACTCCGATAGTCTGTTTCCTTTTTGAAACAGAATACCGGAGTTTGTACAGTGTTTTCCGGACTACCGGAGAATCAGTTTGATTTCCTGATAGTCCGGAAAAAAAACGGAGGGGTGGCAAGCCTACATTATCTGAACACTAAAATCAGCCATCGTACATTAAGATGTCCCCCTGTATACTTGTGGCAGAAGAGTGTAGCAGGGGATCCATCTGAGTTAGAGATTGTTGGAATAAAAATCAGTATTGAGTATTTCCATTGGCCAGCTTGTTTGCAAATTGCTTGTATTTAGGCAGCACATGTACAAGGGCCTGTGCTCAGATTACAGGAGCGGCTCTAGGATTGGTGTGCTCTCTCTGACCTCTGGAGTGAATCCAAACAAAATCCAAGGCATGAATCCAAACAAAATCCAAGGCATCCTTTGAAATCTACAGAAAAGTAAGTACTTGTATTCACTGTACTGTACTTTTAAACTGTGTATTACTGAACTGCAGCCTACTTTTAACTGTTTTTAGCTGTTTTCACTGTTTTGCCGTTTCGTTGTTTCAACTGTTTGCTGCTTGAGATGGTTTTTCCTGCACTTTGTATTTTCTAGTACTTGTGTATTTTATAGCATAGCCTAGATTCAGATTTGATGAATCTAGACTGTTTGGAACTAAAACCAGCCATCTCACATTAAGAGGGTCCCCTGCACCCTTGTGGCAAAAGAGTGTAGCAAGAGACCCATCTGAGTTGGAGATTGTTGGAATAAGGCCCAGTATTGAGCATTTCCATTGGCCAGCTTGTTTGAAAATTGCTTAACTTGTTTTAAAAAAAAAAGATTCTCACAGTTGCTACATAAGCCCTGCATTTGTGTGGGTTTGCACCTCTTTTAACACAGCTTCACAGAGTTTGGCAACCGGCCACTGCTCCACTACCTTCATCTGAGAAATCTGAGACATCTGTTTGCATGTAGCATTGCACAGTGGAGGTAAATATTGGTGTTTATAGATGCAAAAGCTAAAGTAGATTTATTTTCCCTTAGAAGCTGCCCATGCTCCAACTGAGGAGTCCATCGGTCCATGAAATTGCTCTTAGCTACTCAGAGAGAACTTCAGCTGGGCTTTCTACAGCATTTGGCACATTAAATGAGATCTCCTAACCCCTAATAGTCTTGTACCCCTTGACAGCCGCTATAGTATAGACCCAGCATTAAGCCCCCAATTAAACCACATCCATCCTCGTTAGAGTAAGCAAATTTACACCTAGTATTATGGATGGTCAGTTCTCCTCTGTTTCTCCTGCCAACTTGATTGACATGAGTATCCTGAGGCAGTGTAGCAATTGACTCACGTACACTGACAATCCACTACTCCAAAACCACTCAAGCTCAATTTGTGAGAGATGCATATACACTAAGAATTTGGAATCCTTGCTCTCTCATTCACAGAACAGTGACACCGAGCAGGTTGTCAGCCTACATACACTTCTTGCACAAACCACGCTCTCAACACATAAACTATCATATACAGAGGTACTCACCAAAAATTTACCTAAACACCAGAGACCTGTAAAACACAAATTTGCTACACCTAATACAGTACCTACAGTACTCAATATAAATGAAACCACATGCATAAATATCCCACCAAACAAGCCCCTAAAGCAAAGCACAACTAAACCACATTTTTTGTCATAGGCAACTCTATAGTGAGACACACAGATGTCCAACTCACCAGGCTGGACAAGGGGAAGGTTATGGTTAGCTGTCTGAAGGGGGCTAAGATCCATCAGATTACACATGCACTCAAGTGTCTCCACAACAAGTATTGTTATGACTCCACCATAGTTCATGTTTTTAAGAATGATTTGAGACATACCTTACATGACTTGGACTATATGAAGAGAGACATGATTGAGCTCTCTGAATATGTGTTTTAGGCAGGTATGTCCCTAGCTTTGAGTAGCATACTACCATCACCTAAGATGATTTATTTATTTATTTATCACTTGTTGACCAGGAATGTCCGACTAGGACAGAGAATATTTTCAGTGGAGGCCCAGTGAGAAACGCTCCAGATGCTTGTCTTTGGAATGTAGGAGGAAAGTGGAGCACCTGGAGAAAACCCACACGAATGCAAGGAGGACATGTAGACTCTGCACAGAAGGCATTCCAGCCGAGAATTGAACCAGAGAACCTCTTTCTGTGAGGTGACAACCTTAACTGCTGCACCACTGTGATACCATAATATAAGCAAAAAAAAAATGACTGACTTGAACAATTGGCTTAGTTTCTGGTGTCATTCTAAGGGGATCTAGTACCTGTCAGCCTGGGATGACATGGTAGATAGACCATACTGCTTTGCCAGAGATGGTTTTCATATGTCACCTCTGGGATTTTGGTTACTGGATAAGGCTCTTGCCTCCCCAACCCCCCCCCCCCAATAGTGCCTTGTGTAGGCAATGTCACAGCAACAAAATTCCCAACATAAAAATATCGTCAAAAGCAACCTCAAGGTTATGATACTACATGCTAGGAGTCTAAACCTAAAACTGCACTCACTGGAAGCAGCCCTCACCTTAGAAGATGCTGACATCTGTGCAGTCACAGAGAATTGGTTTAAGGCTGCAGAAAGCACCCCAGCTATACTGCATTATAATGCCTTCCACACATTCAGACCACAAACAGAAAGTGTGAGAACTAAAGGAGGTGAAGTATCAATATTCACCAAAGATAAATGCACCTCTAGATTGGCTAAACAAAATGACTCCCCTGAAATAATCATGGTCCAATTGACTGGCTAAGACCTCCCCCCTTTAAGTTATTGCCAGTTGTAGGACCCCTTCCATGAACCAAGCTACTCACAATGCTTACTTGGATCTACTTAAATCACTCAAGATACCACCAAACACCCTGGTTTTAGGTGACTTTAACTACCCATCCATAGATTGGGTAAATTATACATGTATTAACACGCTTGCTCAAAGGTTCTTGGACTTCATCAACTCCAATGCCCTAGACCAGTTGGTTGACACCCCCACAAGGGGCCCAAACTTTCTGGATCTGGTGCTCGCTAACATGGGTGATCTTTGCACCACCCCATGTGTGCAGTCCTCCCTAGAGAGGTCTGATCATAAATCAGTCTCACTAGAAGTAACAATGACATCTGACTCCCCCCCCCCCATTAGCAGCAACTAGACTAAAAGACTTCTCCAAACCCAATTACAATCTAATATGTGATGGCATTAATAGCTTCATAGCCTCTGCCCTCACTGATGGCATGTGGGTACCTATACTGGGCTTTACACCAATGCGTTGTATATGCATCTATACAAATGTATTGACTCAGCTATATCTGATAGGATCAAAACAAGATCAGAAAAGAACAAGCCTGACTGGTGAACATCCACCATTAACAGGTTATGCAATAAGAGAAAGAAATTGCTGTCCAAGAGCAGAAAGGAATGGTCTCTGAATTGTAAGCATTCCCTCCTCAGCTTAAACAAGCAATAAGACGCATCATAAGGCATACTAAAGCTAACTATGAATCCAAATTAGCCTTCTTCAATAAGGATAACCATAAGGCCTTCTTTAGCTATGTCAGGAACCTTAAAGGAAAAACCCGGATCTGCACAGAACTGGTTATTAATGGCATCACATATACTGAACCCGCAGAAATAGCCAACTTGCTAGCTGACAGGTTCAGTGAAAACCTCTCTCCCGTGTGCCCACCACATATCCCTCAAAGCATCCCTACCACCTTCCCTGCACCTAGTATCTCCAAGGAGCAGGTCCTAAACGCTCTTTCCAAAGCCAAAAACACACCCTCTATGGGACCTGATAATATCCCAGGCTGCATTCTAAATGGATTAAAACAGGAACTAGCTGCACTGCTGGGTGCTCTTTAAAACCACAGTCTGGATTTTTACCTGCTGAATGGAAAATAGCAACTGTCATCCCGTTACATAAAGGAAACACCACCACAGACCCTGAGAACTATAGACCCATAAGGCTGACCATCCTAATCTGCAAGGCTACGGAAAGAATAATCATGGACCCCATCAACAAAGATATAGGAGACCTCCAAACACTCAACCTGACTTTATTAAAGGGAGTTCCTGTCTCTTGAACTTGGTGAACTTTAATGAAGGCAGATCCATGCAAACAGCATACCTGGACCTGGCTAAGGCCTTTGAAAGTATTCCCCTCTCAGGAATCATTGATAAACACACCCAGCTGGAGATCAACCCATATATTCTCAGGAGGGTTGCAAACTGTCTCACTGATAGAATGCACACAGTCAAAACAGGTGACTCTACCTCCACCAGCAGTCCTGTAAATAGTGGTGTTCCACAGAGTTCTATGATGGAGTCCCTATTGTTTGGAATTTACTTCTTGGATGCAGAGGCTAAAACAAAAGGCCTCTAGCTGACAAAGTTTGCTGATGATTGCAAACTGGGTGCAGTCATCGAGTCCCCAAACAATGTCAACATCTTACAAGAGGGACTTACACAGACAAATGACTGGTGCCAAATTCATGGCTAAAACTCAATGCAAAAAAAAAATGCATTATCATCCCCTTTGGCGAGGGCGACATCCCTGCAGATTACCACATTAATAACAACACCCTAAGCATGCAATCAGTGGTGAGAGATTTAAGCACACAGGTTGACAGCAACCTTTCCTTTGACCACCATGTCTCCACAGTGGTAAGAAAGGCTTTCTACATCACCCACCTTATAAGGAAGGGCATTGCATCCAGAACAAAAGAGGTTATAACCCCCCTGTACTCCTAATTTATCAGGTCAATAATAGAGTACAATGCTACCTTTGGTATATATCTTACCAGGCATCTGCAGCAACTAGAAATACCTTAAAGGTTTCTTAAAAAGAAAATTCAGGGTCTTCAGCATATGTCATACGTTGACAATGTGAAATCACTGTCACTATACTTTCTGTCTTACAGACTACTCAGAGGTGACCTCTGCCCTGCATATAAAGCTATCTCAGATCCTGCTCTAATGGAAATGCTGCACATTCATAAATCAAATGGTATAAGATGCACTTGCTCTAAGAAACTCAACCTAGTATGTGACATCAATAGGACTTGCTGAAGAGACAGATATGTCTCACACAGGTTAACTGTCCTCTGGAACAAACTTCAAATTCAGATGAAGCAGAGCCCCTCTCTGAGCCTATTTAAGCATAATTTGTATGATTGGATGGAAAACTGCAAATTCACCCCAGGAGTTTCACCTGTGTCCCTGTTTAACAGGGGCAGTAGTTGTTGACTTAGTTTTGCTTAATACCTTGATATTCTTGGGAACAGGAGTTGTACTTAGCTAGGCTTGTAAGGGTCCTAGGGCCATTATCCTAGTACCTCCTATGATGATCCTAATATCATTACTATTCATTAGTTGTACATTTATGCTATAATGTGTCTGAAGTGTGCAATAACACTGTACAGCTACACATGATATATGTCTTTGCAGAATAGTATACACAGTATGAGGGTGAAAGACATACTCACAGCTGGACTTCAACATCCTACATATGTAGTTACACAGTATAGAAAGCATACTATCAAAATTATGCAACACAGGAGAATGCACACTGCAAATGTGAGATACTACAGGTATTAGCAGTATGTGATGATCATTGTGTGGACACAGGACCTTTTCAACCCTGCTGATACATGCACCAAGATCCCTCCATTATAATCAACAACATCTCTATCAGCTCCTGCCAGATGACAAAATTGCTACCTCCACTACTACTGCTGATGGGTGGTTTCACTGAATCAGCAGCTGAGGCAGAGCTACCTCATGCAATTGTTGCAGGTAGGGCAGGGATTGTGGAAGAAACACTGACAGGTTGTGACCCTGAAGTGCTGGGTTTCTGTCTTTGTTGCCATCTGTGGAGATATGGCCAGCCAACCCACAGTAGTTGGTGCACTTCTTTGTGCTGTTGATGATTAATTTTAATCAGCAAGTTATGCAAACAGCAGATTGTTAATAAATTATAACCCCCCCCTAAAAAGTAAAGAAAAAGGGTGGGTGGAGACAAAAAAAAAGAGATAATTAGATAAATGGCATGTCACAAAACTGTATATTTTAAACAAACTTGGTTTGGCAATACATACACAATTATGATAATTTACTATTGCACACCTTTGTAACATCCCTGTATTATGGAAAAGTATTTGTATATCCTTAGATAAACATATGTCACTGCTCTGATATGTCAAATGTCTGCCTTTATTTCATGATGATGGATTGGAATTATGCATTCCAAATTTATACTTAAAATGACCATAATGTAACTCCTTCTGACATACAGCTGTCAAGATCTTATAATTATCAAGTAAAAACATGCTGCTTTTGGGTACTGAACCCACACATAGTAAAGCTGGTATTCTAATTGTCTAATGCAAGCAGCAAGAGTTACCATTGAAGGCATGCATGATGAAGGATGAGCTATGCCTTCCTGAGATACAAGTGTTTGAAGAAATGAAAATAACATTATGGCTTGAATTATTACATGAATCATACTTACCCCATGTCTCTCTGAGATAAGTTAATCTCTCCAGGTTAGCCTCACAGTTTGCAGCAATCTCCTCTGCAGATGTATAGCACAAAAAGAAAATAAATCTGTACAGAAGCACAAGTAACTGCATTGGTTGGTCAGATAATTACTGCCACATTATAGACATGTTATGGGTCAGTATACTTACACAACTGGAGGTGTTCCCAATCCTAAATTCAGCCCTCTTCAGCTTAAGAGGTCCTGCTTACACTTTTTAAGGTCACTATGGTGGTGATGCCATTGTTGACCATTGCTTGGAATGTCATTTGCAGTAGAGCCAGCCTTGGCTAAGATATTTCAAGCCTTATTCTGAGAGCTGGTATAATGAGCCCAAGGCAGCGTACAGCTATAGTGCTTCATGAGGAGTGCAATAAATATCCTGGACCCCTCAACAGCCCACCTTTGTGCTCTAAATCTAACATCATTTTCTCCCTTGCTAGCCATGTCTACAAAAGTCAAGCTGGCAAAATATGTCTGAATTGATGCTTATTTCAGATCTTGAGAGTTACTGGCATTGTGCAAAAATGCACAACCTTGCCAACTGTATGTGTCCAATTAAAAGCTGTTAGAGTCCTTGGTAGACATACTAGCACTACTTAAAGTACATATCAGTAAAGGTGTGAAACATGGCATTGAACTTTGTCATGTGTGATGCTCCACCCATTATCACTGGCTCCAATGTTCAAAAATGGAATGCTTAATGGCATGGCTTTTGAGGGTTGCACTTTGGAAGGTGAAAAATAAATTTGAGTTCTTACATACTGTCATGTTGGGGCTTATTCAATGTTAAAATATTTTTGAATCAGCTGGGAACTGAATCCATGGGATAAAGGATGCAAAAATTGGTGCTTACTGTATTAACTGGCATTGCCATAGGAGAACTGACTTTCCAACATGGAAATCTGACATATAGTGATTTCTGAATGAATGGAGGTAAATTTCAGAGAGGCCTATATGTCTGTGGTTGTAAATATGTCTTGGAATGCATTCCCATGTAAAACTCATTCTTTCTGCAAGTAATCATGGTTCAGATGGATGCAGTTGAATGGTATGATTAATACAGGTCTATGGTACATGCATACCTCACAAAACATAACAGTCCTAAACATATAGTTGGGATATATGATGAGCCATGATGATTATAACAAAAATATTATGCCTATCATAGGTTCATAGGTTCATACTAGGCTATCTGCCCTAGGGCATTTATAAGCCTAGCCAGAATGTGTTTGGCTTTCGCCACCCATTTTAAATTTATTTTGCTATGCCCTTTTTCGAGGTTAGTATACTGTGCCTCTGTCTAACAGTGACACAGAAGTGATACCCGGGGTAAACCTACGATCTCCCATCCACTCATCAAGATTCCTCTTGAAGAGAGTCAATGAGGGATTCTGCCTAACCTGGACTGGGATTTTATTCCAGAGTGAAGGGAGCCTCTGGGTTATGAATCTGTCCCTCCAGCATGTCCTATTTATTTCAGTGCTGAGGTTCAAGTCTCTCGAGCGTAGCTCGATGGGATTTGGATTTTCTGAGGTGCAGCATGTCCATTAATTCGGGTTGGACATGGCTTTATCGTCAGGCACAGATCGCCTCTGAACAGGCGGTATGCCACTGAGTAGAGCTGGAGTTTCTTTAACCGGGCAGCATATGGCATCTGTTTGAGCCCTTTGATCCTCTTGGTGAGGTACTTTTGGGGTCTTTCCAGTTGCTACAGGTGTCTGGTAAGGTACATCCGAAAAGGGGCATTGTACTCAATTATGGGCCTGATGAGGGATGAGTAAAGAGGCATGATGACCTCCCCTGATCTAGATGTGAATCCCTTCATGATTAGGTGGGCTATATAAAATGTTTTTCTAACCACTTTGGCCACGTGGTTGTCAAATGAGAGATTGCTATCAACTTGGGTCCCCAGGTCCCTAATTACTTCTTCTGTACTTAATATAATGCAAGTACATTTTATATGAAATACATTCATTGTCATGTCTAGGAAAGTGGATACATATTAGGTTATGTTTATCTAAAAAACATTAATCATATATGTTAAATAGCAGTTTCATTATGCAGTGCTTGCTGATACATTACTTACAAGAAACAGGTTTAACACTATTAATTTTCTGTAGTGTTACAGTCATATTGAAAAAGTTGTCAGAAATGGGCTTGTTACACTCTTTTTAAAATGTATCTTGTAACTAGATTCAAACTTTAGTAGGCTGTATTATTTACTTAAAACCACTGCCCTTACACCTTGTGCCACAGAGATAGTTGTAAGATAGGTGGAACTTCTCCTTACAGTACTGTCTAGAGTGTTGAGGGAAGCACACTATTGCCAGGCCTGTTTGAGCTACCTAAGACAGCCTAAATTAAAATTTTCACTTTTTTTTCTTTAGGTAGTGAATCATATTTGTGTGCTGCCAACCAAACAGCAAATGAACCTTAAAAAGAAATAAAAATAAAAATAAATAAATAAATAAAAGACATATCGTGAACAATTGCAAGGTGATCTCTAAAGAGGATTCGTACAGTGATTCACATATTTCTCTCGATTCAATTCAGTTACACCTTTTGCCATAGGAAAAAAAATACCTGACAGGTATTTTCCACAATGATTACTATCCAGAGTGCAACCAGCCATGCAGTGCCACCAGGTGTGCTTGAGCTACCTAAGAAACCTAAATTAAGGGCAGGATGCAATAAACCCTAGACAGCTTGCTAAAACCATGTGCTTGTCATGACATGCACATGATAGCATGCTGATTTGTATTCAGTAAGTGGCTCTACACACACGTGTAACATGGCGAACACAATGGCATGGTAATTACTGCATAAGCAGATGAATTGTATGCTAATCAACAAATCCAAGATGGTGGAGCCATTCAACAAGCTATAAAACAATTGTGTACACTTAGTGTAGCCTTTTCCCTTGTACTCCAAAAACATATTGCAATACAGCCACGGAAACTAGACTAGAGCGAAAGAATGTTAGGGGCTGCTGCTACTCTTCTGTGTGTATGTACAACAGGCTCAAGTCTATAATGCTGCTGTTGCTGCCGATAGACCTCACACAAGGAGGAGAAGGGTATTTAGACCCTATTTAACTTCACGGTCTGCATGAGGTGGAAATAGTAGAGTGTTGCAGGGTGGATAGAGACACACTCCACAAACTCTGCAACCTCTGTTGTCCTCAAATGAGAGCAAAGACAAACTGAGGGAAACCAATATCTATGGAGACAAAGGTATGCATAGCACTTAGCTACAGGAACATTTCAGAGACTCACAGGGGCCATGCTGGGGGTTTTACATGCATTAGCATACAGGACCTTACACCAGTTTCTGAATGCTATGCTACATCATGCCAGTGACTACATATATTTCCCCCATACCCACAAGGACTGAACTAGAACTATGCAGGATTTCTACCTTATAATGCACTTTCCTGAAGTCTTGGGTACCATAGACTGCACACACATTGAGATCAAAGCACCACCCAGGGAAGGGCATGCATCAACAGAAAGGGGTTCCATTCCATTAACTGTCAGGTTATGTGTAATACTAAGGGACTCATGCTGAATGTGTGTGCTAGCAACTCTGGCAATTACCACAACTACCATATATGGCATAACTCACAGCTCTTTCAGAAGTTTTCCAAGGGTGATAACCCACAAGGCCATTTATTGGAGGATGCAGGGTATGCACTTGAACCATGGCTGATGACACCTATCAGAAATGCACACACACCCACAAAGGAATGCTATAATGAAGCACACGCTCAAACAGGAAATATTATAGAGTATGTGTTTGGGCTGATGATGTCATGGTTTCGGTGCCTGAATACATCAGGGGGTGCTCTGTTGTACAATCCCAGTACTTGTGCCAAAATTGTCACAGTCTGTACTATCCTACATAATATCATCATGCAAAAACAGCTGCAAGAGGAACACTAAGTGCCAGAAGTAAACATTCCACCACCACTGGCAAGGTTACCCCAGCTACATGCAATTCAGGAATCAAAGGGGGAACCACAAACTGCTGTGGGTGTAGTTTGATGTAGGCTTGCACAATATGCCCTCATTGTGGCAACAGGCAACAGATAGCACACATGCTGACCACCTAAGGGGTGCACCTTTTATCCTCTGCACATACATACAGTAAAAATGATGCCAGGCAGTGCTCACAACCTTTAATTTCCCATGTAATGGCTGTGTACTGCTAGCATCACACAGAGTCAGCCCTGAATGACAACAGTTGCAAGACTATCAAGGTAAGTCTCGAACCTGTAAAAGAAAAAACAATGTCTAAAAACATGAATGAATGGCAGATACCTGCATACTGTTACTTGAAAATGTACCTAAGTAGAATGTGTGTGAGTTGTCCATCAATGATATCAATGTGAGACATGACTGACTTATGTAATATACATTTTTGCAGTTTATCAGGTAACATGGCTCATGCATCTAAAGTATCCAGTATAGAAAAATTAGCCCAAACTCTGCTTATCCCAATATTCTCACAAGTGAAGCAATAAGCATGACTGCTGTATAAATGATTTCAAGGTAGGAATCACAAGCCTAAAATGCTGTAATAAATCAAAAAAATTATGGATAACATCAAGAATACATATCTTAAGCACTCATTTAGCCATTTAACCTATGCATCAGCCAATATACATATGTAACCCTGAACCAAAAAGATAGAAACAGAGTGTTGACACAGTTATCATCATTTGTATAAAGTGGGGGTTGGGGGGGACAGGAGGAAAATGCTGACACCAAACTACTGAGTGTGTGCAAGTAAGTAACACAGTCAGGCAGAAATGTAGATAATATCAAATGGCTACTGGGACAGAATGACCAGCAACCCTCATTAATGTCTTACGTAGCTGGTATGTGTCGGTGTCTGTATAGGCACACTGTGTGAAATGTGTGTGTGAGTGTCTGCATAAACACAGCCAAACTCTGCATTAACACTACATCATGGCATGTCAGACAGGTGTGAGCTGTGCATAGTAGAGGTATCAGGACATCACTGTTGCCCCCAACCACAGTAACTAGCTCTGCCAAGAGGTGCACTGGCATGTCTATGCCAGTAGTCAGATGTGCTTGTGCTACCTGAATATGAGCAACATCTGCTGGAAGAGCTCTCCACATGACTATGTACAGGTCCATGATCCACTGCCCTATGATGTCTGGGTGTGGACATCTCAACCACTGACAGAGCAGTGGAAGTAGTGCCACTATGGGAGTGGGTAAGGGCACAGCCACATAGGCTAACACCAGATGATGCTGTGGACCTTTGGCCACGTGGATGTTGTCCCCCTCCCAGCAGGCGTTCCATCACAGACATTGTCCATTCCACTGTGGCATTCATTTGATCCATTGAATTTGCCACATGGTGGAAGCAGTCACGCATGTGAGCTTGTGCCACATCTAGAACCCTCAGAGGCCCTAACGGAATGTGTCTGTGCCTCCATGATGGCCCTAAACATACATCGAGTGGCACATAATGACACACCAGCATCAGGTGGAGGGTAGACAACAGGTCTTCTCCAAGCACCACTAACAACCCCCCTGCATGGTACCTCAACCACACTTTGGTTATGAACAGAGTTAACTAGCATTGAAACCACTGTAACCACACTACCCTGATCCACTGTGTCACCCTCAAACTGTCCACTGTCTGAGGGGTTAGTGGAATTCCCATGAATAGGCATACTGATTGTGTTTGAAAGAAATCCAAGGGATGTGTGAGTCACAACCTCAGTGTCAGATTCAACCTCTGCACCCCCTGACTGTGCCTCAGTTTGGCCACCATCATCATCAGAGCCTACTGATAATCTGACATCAGATGGTAGGAGTTCTACACTTCCACTGCCAGGATCACCTATGATAATAAGCACCAAACACAGGAATAAAATTGTTAGTCCTATAAATATTAACACAAAATATCTGAACAAAAAGTAACACTGTTTGCCCAATTGCAAATGCTGCAGCAATGCAGACACTCATTACACATTTCTCACACATACAAATGATTTATGTGTGTGTGTGTATATATATATATATATATATATATATATATATATATATATATATATATATATATATATATATATATATATATATATATATATCAAATGCTTAGGTTCATAGGGCCCTGGGGCCTTTACAAGCCTAGCCATAGGATTACCATGGCATAGTGCCACTCAACCTTAGATCCCAGTACCTCTGTTGAGTAGAGCCACTGGTGTTATCCCCAGGGTGAATTTTCTGTTTCCCATCCACTCATCAAGATTTCTCTTGAAGAGGGACAGTGAGGTGCTCTGCTTGATATGTATGGGAAGTCTGTTCCATAGCATGGGCAGTCCCTGGGTTATGAACCTGTTCCTCCAGCATGTTCTGTTAATTGTGGTAATGAGGTTGAGGTCTCTGGAGCGTGTTGTGTGGAGGGATTGGGATTTGCTTAGATCTAGCATTTCTAACAGAGCTGGGTCAAACATAGCTTTGTAAGTCAAGCAGAGATCGTCTCTAAGTAGGCGATATGAGACAGAGAATAGTTGGAGTTTTTTGTGTCTGTCCATATAGGACAAGTGTTTAAGGCCTAGGATCCTCTTTGTGAGGTACTTTTGCAGCCTCTACAGTTGTTTCAGGTGTCTAGTGAGGTACATGCCAAATGGGGCATTGTACTCGATGATTGGCCTAATGAGGGAAGAGTAGAGGGAGACAATGACCTCATTCTTCCTGGAAGCAAAACCCTTAGTAATGAGATGTGCCACATAAAAGGACTTTCTGACCACAGTGGCAATGTGGTGATCAAAAGAGAGGTGGCTGTCAACTTGTGTTCCCAGATCTTATAACGTGTGTTCAGTGGACCACCATCAATGTGATAATTCATGGGAACTGGGTTTTTCCCAAAGGGGATGACAACAAATTTTTTGACATTGAGCTTAAGGCCATGGTTCTGACACTAGTAGTTGGTCACATTGAGGTCATTCTGTAGGATCTCAACATCACTTGGCGAGTTAATAATAGCTCCCAACTTGCAATCGTCTGCGAACTTTGTCAGTCAGAGTCCCTTCATGTTGGCCTGGATTTCCAAGAAGGGGATACCAAACAGGAGAGGACCCATGACCGAACCCTGTGCAACTCTACTCGTGAATAATTGGCAGTCTGACTTGGAGTCAGCTACTTTCACACTGTGGGTTCTATCTGTGAGCCAGTTTGCAACCCACCTAGTGATATAGGGGTTGATGCCAAGCTTAGTGAGTTTTTCTATGATTCCTGAGTGGGGAATGGTATCAAAAGCCTTGGCCAGATCAAGGTAGGCTGTATGAACCACCTTGCCTTCATCCACAGCTCTGGTGACTGACTCAAAGAAGTCGAACAAGTTGAGCAGGCATGATCTACCCTTCACAAAACCAAACTGCGTACGATCCAGAGTTTGGAGATTCTGCATATCCTTGTTTATTAGGCCCATGATGAGGCGTTCCATAACTTTGCATATCAGACTCATCAGGATAATGGGGTGATAGTTCCCAGGGTCTGTAGTCGCCCCTCCTTTGTGGAGAGGGATGACTGTAGCAGTGCACTATTTGGCAGGGACAAAGCCTGAGCTGAGGCTGTGATTGAACAGGGCACACAGGTGACATGCCAGTTCACTCTGTAGTTCATGTAGAACACAACCAGGGATATTGTCAGGTCCCATAGAAGCTGTATTCTTAGCCTTGGACAGTGCTGTTTTAACCTGTGCAGCAGTAATACTGGGTGCCTGGCAATCTACTGGTATTGTGATTGGTCCTTTGTGGGGGCAAAGTTGGCACTGAATCTGTCGGCCAGTATACTGGCAATATCTGTTGGCTCAGTATAGGAGGTACCATTGTGCAGTAGCTCAGAGCAAATCTGGGTATTGCCATGGAGATTCTTTACATAACTGTAGAAGGCCTTGTGGTTGTCTTTACTATCTGCTGCAATTCTGTTTTCATACTTTGCTTTAGGGGATTTGATGAGGGATCTCAACTTTTTGTTGAGGCAGATAAGGGAGTTTTTCCAGTCTTGAGACTTTACCAAGTTCTGGATCAGTTTCCTCCTTCTGTTGTAGAGTTTGTTTATGGCAGGGGACCACCAGATTGGCTTCCTTTTTTTGGAGGAGAGTGTCTTGGTTCTATTGGGTATGGCAAGATCCATGCATTTGTGTATGTGTTTGTACAGTGCATTGGTGTATGATTCTGCAGTCACGCAACTATTCTCCATTTGCATGGGTGCCATGAAGTTAGCCACCTCTGTTTTTAGGATCCCAAAGTTAGCTTTGGAGAAGTTTTTCATGGTGGTTACCTTTGCTGGGGGTGGGTGGGTGGGAAGGATGTGGATTTCCAAAGTGATTAGTTTGTGGTCAGATCTAACCAGGGAGGAGCTGACTATTGGTGTAGAGCAATGGTTGCCCATGTTAGTAATGACCAGGTCAAGGATGTTTCTACCTCTAGTGGGGGTAAGAACAAGCTGTTCCAGGGCATTGGAGTTAATGAACTCAGGAAACACTGGGCAGTGTATTGGTACATGAGTAGTTTACCCAGTTAATGGAGGGATAGTTGAAGTATCCTAGTAAGAGAGTGTTAGGTTGGACCCTAATATTCTCCATGGTGCTTAGGAACGTGGAGTGCGAGCCTTGTGACATGGTTGTGGACCTATAGCAGGCTATGACCTGAATCGCTGTCTTACCCAATGTTAGCTGCACCTGAAGTATCTCTGATGTGTTATATTGTGCTACCAGTCTGGAGGTGTGCACATCCTTTATGAATATGGAAACATCTCCACCTTTGGAGCTTTGGTCTAAGGTCTGGGGCCGAAAGGTGTGGAATGAGTTATAGCCTGCTAGTGCAGGGGTGCTTTCTGCTGCCTTGAACCAGGTCTCGGTTACAGCAGAAATGCCGATGCTCATCGTTTTAAGGAGTGCCTTAGCAAGAACAAAAACAAAAAAATTGCATACCATGTGCAGATGTCTCAACACTCTACAGGGTGGATGGACCTGGAAGAAATGAAACAGTGAAAGGATTGCAATTAATCACCACAATGGGAATAACACAATGACACTGAATACACAATTGGCTATATGCCTTGTAAGAAGTAGCTCTAACTGAAGCTTGTCTGAGCTGTCCACCCACACCCATGTCTACTGAACAACTCTCATATATAACTGTATTGACTTATCAGTAGGGAGAGACAGAGAAAACTTGTATCACAAGCAATTGCAACAAAATTGTATTTTATTCTACAAGCTAATATAATGTTGCCATATGTAAGCTTACCTGGAATCTCCTCCTGGAATGCTCCTGGGACACACTTGGCCTCCCAACCACATCAGCACTGATATCAAGCACATGGTCTGCAGGCTTCCCAGAGCCGTCAGGATCTCTGACAGTGGACAGGAACTCCTCATTTGCTGTCAGTGGTTGCTTGGTAGCACCTCCCCCATAGTCAGCTGTTCTCAGGCAACTGCAGCCACCCTCCTCCATGCTGATGAAATCATATCAGTGGCCTGATGCCGGACCTGATCATAATTGTCACCATGACCATCAACTGCAGTCACATCGGTGATTAACTGGCTCCTAATCTCCTTTCTAGCAACTGTATCCCCTGGCCTCTCTCAAGCAGGAAGGCTCCATGCCACCTCAGAGCCTGAATGATGACATCACTCTCAACTTCACTGAAAGGGTATTTTCATGGATTTATAAGCTTGGGTGCTATAATCTTATGTGATATAGTAAAAAAATTGAAATACCAACCTTACCTTAACTCCAACCTACTCTCTTCACTAAAATCCCCCACCTTAAAAGATGGCGATATTCACCCAAACCCAGGCCCATCTAATCTCCCTACTACTCCTACTCCTTCTACCTCCCCCAACAGCCTTACTACCCAGACCACTCCCACTAACTTCTTGCTAATAGGTCACCTCAATATACGCAGTATTAACAACAAAGTTGCCCATCTGCATGCCCTTATTGATATTCACTCCTTTCATATCCTCTGTCTTACAGAAACCTGGTTAAAACCCTCAACTAAGGACAATGAAATAATCCCCCCAGGGTACAATATACTGAGACATGACAGAATTAAATGTAAAGAGGGAGGAGTAGCCCTACTGTACAGAAAGGAGCTACACATCTCCTCTATACCGTATAACCCTCCTCAAGATAGTAAATTTGAAATTGTAATCACCAAATTTCAACTTAACCTCAGCAAAGCATTATATATAATCTGTATCTACCTACCCCCAGGTAATAACATTACTACTATAGAAGACACCCTAAGCTGGATATCTGTTACTTTCCCAGAAGAAACTATTATTCTAGGTGATTTCAATTCTGACTGGAATAGTATCAGTACAGACAATCCTTCCTCCCATATCAACTTGCATGGTTTTCACCAAACTTTCTCCATCACTTCAAACCCAATCAATCCCAAATAACTCTCATATCCTTGATACTCCCACCAATAAAAATACTCCCCCATTTTCCTTTCAGCCTGTAGCTACATCATTCATTTGTAAATTAATCAAAAAACTTAAACCTACCACACTGTCAGCCGATCAACTTCCAGCTGAATACTTACAAAAGGCAGCTGAGGCCAAAATTCCTGACCTCTGGAAGGTATCTTATGTTATTCCTCTCCATAAAGGAGGTACCTCCACAGACCTCTCTAACTACAGGCCCATATCTATACTCTCCCCCCTATCTAAAATAATGGAAAAATGTGTGCAGAAACAGATTATGGAACACCTACTTGCTAATCACCTACTGGCTGATACTCAACATGGTTTCAGACCTCTTCATAGTACCACCTCTGCCCTTCTTGCCTTCTCCAATACCATCAATACCCACAATAACAATATTATCTCCTCAGCAGTATTCCTGGATCTGTCCAAAGCCTTTGACATGGTGGACCACAAGCTATTAATTCATACACTACACTCATTTGGTCTGGATACCACTTCTATTCAATGGTTTAGTTCCTATCTAAATGGTAGAAAACAAGCAGTAAAATAGCAGACTAAACTATCTAACTCAAGGCTCCATTTTAGGACCACTACTATTCTCAATTTTCATTAATGACTTGCATACAGTTGTATCAAATGCTAGTTGTATTCAATATGCAGATGATTCGGACAATTATCTCTCGGATCCTCGACAAAATTATTAGGGGTAACTATAGACAATAACCTAAAATTCACACTCATATAAACTTAATGATTAAATCCATCAATAAGAAAATAGGCTCGCTATATAGAATAAAGAGATTCTTGACCCCTTATTTCAGAATATTAATAAAACACTCATGAACAAACTCACTATCTGCTATAATCATCCAAACTTGTAAAACTAATAACATGGCGGAGACTCTCTTCTTTCCAACTCAATAGGAAAATCTGGAACAAAGCTATCTCTCTGGACTTACATTAGACTCAGGGTCTCAAATATATCTACTGAATCATTCATGAATATATTGTAATCACAAACTTTATCTTGATTTGATTTATATAAAACTAAATGTATTATTTAATATACTGACTTGTTTGTATTGTCTTGTCTGGAGCTTTTGAAAATGGACATGTATCCAGTCGGATCCTCCCGGTTAACAAATGTAAAATAAAAAAATAAAAAAAAAAAAACTATCAACACCACAACTAGAATTAATAAACCCAACAATAAAGAAACGATCCTAGACTGGATACTAATCAATAAACAAGAACACACTTATAAAGTAGGAACCCTGCCAGATGATGTAAGTGACCACATGCTAACTTACATCATAAGACATAAGAATGACACTAATAACACCCCCAACTGTATCATCTCTAGTTCCAAGGAAAACTTTAACCCAGCATTATTCCGAATGGAACTTAGTGCTTGTAACTGGAACCCCCTAATATTCTCCCTCTAGAGGATGCAGTTATATATTTCAATAACAAATTCTTAACTATCCTTGATAGGCATGCACGTAAACGATCTATTAGAATAAAATCCAAAACTGCCCCCTGGCTCTCAAAGGAGACCAGGCAAAATATTTTACTTAGAAATAAATCGTGGGCTAAGTGGAGAGCAACCAGAAATCCCTCAGTACAACTAACATTTAGACAGCTGAGAAATGCTACAAAAAAAGCTATCCTCTCTGACAAAAAAAAACTACTATTGTAATCTACAGCAAACTCACCACAATTACCCACACAAATTCTGGGCAAGCTTAAATAACCTCCTTCGTCCTGGCCACTCTAGCACTCCTTCTCCTCTAGGGTCTGAAAACAATACCTCCCATCAAACTGCCAATGCCTTTAATACCTTCTTCACTAACACCATACAAACACTTGCTTCTCAACTAGCCTCAGACAACTCTGATCTACCCAACTCCCCACCTGATTCTCGGCCAGCTTTCCAACTCCAACCTATAGCTACCTTATGCATCCAAAAACTAATCCACAAACTTAAGCCTTGTACCCCCTCTGCCGATAACTTACCATCTGAATATCTACAACTATCTGCTAAAGTAGTAGCCTATCCTATATCTATTCTGATAAACCGTACCATAATTGAAGGTACCATTCCAAATCTCTGGAAAACTACCCACATTATTCCATTACATAAAGGAGGCAACTCTGTTGACTATTCTAACTACAGACCTATAGCTCTCCTCTCACCTTTGGCCATGATTATGGAAAAATATATTCACCTTCAGCTAATGGACTACTTAATTCAACATAACATTCTTGCAAACTGTCAGCATGGTTTCAGGCCTTTTCATAGCACCACCTCAGCTCTCCTATCCTTCACCAGTACTATCAATACCAATCGTAATAATACCACCCTTTCATCAACACTCTTCATTTACCTGTCTAAAGCCTTTGATATGGTTAATCACTCCTTACTCCTGAACACTCTGTCATCCCTCTCTCTTAATAACAAAGCAATTCTCTGGTTCAGGTCTTACCTTAGTAATAGACAGCAAGTAGTTCTTTGGGAGAATCAGCTTTCATCTCACCTACCTATTTCCCTGGGAGTCCCTCAAGGGTCTATTCTTGGTCCTCTCCTATTCTCCTTATTCATAAATGACCTCCAAACTATAATTCCTCAAGCCACCTGTATACAATATGCGGACGACTCTACAATCATATGCTCTGCCAACTCTATATCCGAACTCCAATCTTTAACCCAGACAGCCTTCAGTACAGTAGAGACTTGGTTCTTGAAACGGTGTCTTCTGCTGAATGCCAAAAAGACCAAGCTTCTACTGTTCACCACTAATACCAAGCCCCCCCCCTTACATTTCTCCATCCAGTCCAATAATGGTACCATTATATCCCCGACTCTTCCACCAAACTATTAGGAGTCACAATTGATAACAACCTCACCTTTGATATTCACATTAACAACACCATTAAATCAGTTAATAAAAAACTCAGTTCCCTTTATAGGATTAAACCATTCTTAACCCCAGCAGCCAGAACTACTATTGCCCACTCCCATCTAATTTCAACTCTTCTATATGCTGCACCCATATACACAAATCTAAAAAAGTAATCTTGCTAAATTAGCCAACTCCTATAACAGTATTCCTAGATTTGCCACAGGAAACCCATATAGAACTCACCATTGTCTCAACCTTCACCAGCTAGACTGGCTTGAATTAGAAAACATTCTGATACTTTCCCAACTTACCATTGTTCATAAGATTTTTTACCAACCCAACAACACACCCATACTTAACAACCTTATTGCACCCTATAGAAATCTTAACTCATTACGCTCCCCAATAAACTCCTAGCTAGTACCTCCAAGTCTAACAACTTGGCTGGTGACTCGCTGTTCTCCAACTCTGCAGGAAAACAATGGAACCTCCTGCCATCTGACCTAACCTCTTTCCCCTCCTTTCCTCTCTTTAAACAAAGACTTAAGAAATATCTTAAAATTAACTGGCTTTGCCCTTGCTGTTACCCAGACTAATTCTATGTTTCTTTTTTTTATTCTCTCAAACGTCTACTGTCCTTCCCCTATGTCAACTCCTCTGAAGTTGTAAATCCTGTAAACCCACACTGTCCTTCCCAGGATATGATTTGTATCCTGAAGGCAGTATTACTGTCATTTCTTTATTCTAATCCTGAAGGCAGTATTACTGTCATTTCTTTTTCTTCCTCCTTTTCTCCCATTACTGGCTAACCACTTTGATATACTAACTGTCTGGATTATACTAAAGTAACCAAGGATGCAAATACTCTCTAAAAAATATCTTGGAGTTAGCCCTACAGAGTTGTTTTACTCTAAAACTACCTGTAGTTGTACTATGTGTAAATATATTATGTCATATAATCATCTTCACATACTTTAATTTGCAGTTTGAAATTATGTCTCGTATTCTTCCATAGTTTGTAACTGTTATAACTTTCTTGAATTTTTGTAAACAGTTTTTGTTTTGTTTGTGTTTATTTGTGGAGCCTTTCTCCCTGTTTTGTCTGTTGTTTATGTGTGGAGCTTTTCTCCCCGGGCCTCTACTGAAAATGGAAATATATCCAGCTAGATTAGCCCGGTTAACAAATGTAAAATAAATAAATAAATAAAAATATAAAAGAGATAAGGATAAAACACATTAATATCACGAGTAATGTTTTTGTTTCACAAAAATAATCACTCTGTCTACCCTTTGTCAACATAAAGCACTTGAAACACACTTCTCATTTAGTATAACAGAATGGTTGGTAACTCCCGTACCTCCCCCTCCCTCACAAATGAAAGTTTGTACAAACCATGGAATACCGCACAAGCAATGTATACATGTTTTCCACAAAATTGTCAGGTTGTCTACACATTTTCAACAGAAAAGCCCTTGAACCATACTTCTCATTTTGGACAACAGAATGGTAGGTGTTCCCTCCCAAACACAAATTAATGTTTATAAAAACCTAGGAATACCACATAAGTAATGTGTATATGTTTTCCACACAATTATCAGGCTGTCTACAAATTTCCAATGCAAAAGCACGAGAAATATGCTTCTTGTTTAGGGCAACAGAATGTTAGGTTGCAAACCCATACACTCAAAAAAAATATAAGGGTTCTGTAAAAGCACCCATTCTGTCAACATTCATTAAGTGAAGACTGAAAAGTTATGTCGTTGATTACTGGATGACAATTATCATTGCTAAATGGTAAAGAAGTCAATTTATGAATGCTAGGCAATTTTTACTGTGCCTGTCACTCCTGTGGATGTTGCCATGGACCATCTGGGAAGCATAACACCAGTGACAGTAACATGTACATTACCATTTCTCTTCAATATCATATGAAACTGCAAAAGCAAACATTAATAACAATAGCTGTGCAGAAAGTATATCCTATCTCACAGATGTAAATGCCTGCCAAAACTGCTTATGGCAACAGTGAAGTATAAGAAGTACATACAGATAAAACTTCCCTTTTTATCCTGGTTATATAAATATATTTCTAAAAGTTTACAAAATATAAAATGTTCTTGAATAATAGAAATATACCTTAGTAAAATAAATAGCTTCTCACCAGAGAAGGCACCTTAAAAAATACCAACACTCTTCTGTTTTGTCTGAATACATACAGGTCTCCTCATCTTCAAGTTACCTAGCTACACGATTACCTTTTTATAGTGCAGATTCAAGCCTCTGAGCACTGTGAAGATGCAAATGAGGTGTGAACCATTGGGTCTACCTGAAAACACCGACACGCAAAAACACCGACAACGAGATAACCGACACCACAAAACCGAAAGTTCAAAAACACGAAACTTCACATGCACGACAAACCACAATCCCGACAATCAACAAAACAAAACAAATACCTTTTCCGTAAAACACACAAACAACACAAGCACACCAAAAACCTTACAAATCTACACTAAACCTTACATACACAACTATCTATTCACTAACCTTAACCCAAACCCTAACCCTAAGGTCCGTCACTATTGCACACTCACCTAACCCGCACCCTAACCCTAACTCACTTAACCCGCCCCTAACCCTAAAGTCTGTCACTATCTCACACTTACCTTACCCGCACCCTGACCCTAACGTCCGTTACTATCACACACTTACCTTAACATGTCGGTGTTCTCAGCGTCGGGATTTTCAATCATCAGTCATCTCCATTGTCAATCTTCTGGTGTTGGTTATCTCGTTGTCGGTGTTGTCAGCATTTGGTGTTTTCAGGTAGATCCGAACCATTACAATTGCTGAATACCAAACTTTTGACTTCATGTCACAAATATAAACATAGGGCCGGATTCACGAAACCTCCGTGTAAGAGTTAATATGTCTTACATGGAGGCTGCAGTCTAACAGTATGACGTCAGCATGCCATGCATATTCATGAGGGCATGCTGAATCATACCCTAGGCTAACACAGTCCGTGTAGGAAAGTAGGGAGAGTGTCCGAATGCCAAGTTCTGCAAAGGGACATGCCCCCAGAAGAGTCAGAGTCCTGAAAGTAAACATCCACGAGCGAGTCTGTGGAAATGTCAAGGAACACAACACTACACATGACCCCACAGACTATAAAACCAACTGTAATGTAAAATGTAAAAATAGCAGTTTAATATTTTTTTTTTTATAATTTCCAAAGTGTTTGCCCGTAGTTGTGCTCATTTGCGCGGGCATGCCCTCCGCTCAGCCACATTAGCAGACATTGAAAAGCATATAAGATCTAAATATGCAAATTAAGCCAAGTAGCAATAGCGTAGCGGTAGAGACGTTGGCCAAAGAGGAGGTAGTCATGGTTCAAGGCCCCACAACATCATTCACCATTTTTATTTAAATAAGCATGAAGCAATCCCCTGACATATATATATATATATATATATATATATATATATATATATATATATATATATATATATATATATATAAAACTATAATTTAAGTAAAATGTAATGAAATGGGCCATGTTTTTCTGAAGAAATCCGACATAATAAAATATTAAAAAATGATCATAATTGCCCATAGCTGAGCAAGGCTTTAACAAGTGTAATATGAGTGCCCATAGGTGAGCAGCGGTTTAACAAGCTGAATATGAGTGCCCATGGGTGAGCAGTGCTTTAACAGGCTTAATATGACTGCCCGTAGGTGAGCAGCGGTTTAACAGGTTTAATATAAGTGCCCGGAGTTGAGCAATGCTTTAACACGCTTAAAATGAGTGTCCGTAGCTGAGCAACGCTTCACCCAGCATAATATGAGTGCTCATAGCCAAATAACGCGTCACCCAGCGTAAGCCATTTGTGCGGAGCTGCGCACCACGCCAACCAGCTTACCGGCGGGCAACGTTGGGCAAGCTGTATCAAAGCCGCCTTTACACAGACACACCTCGTAGCTGTCTAGACAGTGGTAAAATAATGGCCAGGCTCGAACCCAGGATACTGTGCACCATAGTCAAAGTATTGAACCACTAAGCCATGACAGTTGTACTGAGAAATGCAGTATTAGCATATATATAGGAATGAATGTAAATAGAAGCATGACAAAGCAGTTTTTTTAAGCTGATAAATATCCAAAATGGCCAATCACGGATAAGTGTGGGAAAACCAGCATATATAAGCCCCATAGGCGGGAATACACAGCATAATTGATTGTGGTATCCATTTGCAGTCAGGATGGCAGGTGCAGGAGAGGGAAGTCACTTTAGAGCACAGAGGTGGGGTGTTGAGGAGTCAAAATATATGGTTTGGCTCCTAGTCCATGATCATGAAGCACAACTCATGCAGGGCCAGCTTCACTGGGGTGCATACAAGGCAGAGGCATGGAACCGGTTGGCACATGATCTCACCAGTGCCACAGGCATTCCGAGGACTGGTGAACAGGTCCATCACCACCATGCAGACCTGAAGCGACAGAAGGAGGACCAACTGAACCGTTGGATCCAGGAGGCCCGCCAAATGCCCTATGCCCCACTACTGAGTAAGTATCCATGTAATTAAGTATGTAAGAAATGCTATCCTAGCCTATAGTATGGAGAGGTATGTTCCAATATTACTTCATTTATATTACAGCTGCAGGTGTTCATTCCACGAATCGGCGAGCCTATGCCGATAGACTGCTGAGGTTGCGCCACCAGGCAGGTTAGTAATTATTTAGCTGGTATTGTTATAGAATATAAGTGAGACAGATTGTAAAAGAGTTCAGTGTTGTAACCCAGTAATAAAGGTCAAATAAGCCTAGAAAAAAGATTCTGCTAGTATTGCAAGATTAGATAAGTGATGCAGCCTGGAAAACAGTGTAATGCAAACCAGTAATAAAGATTAAACAAGTCTCAAATAGAGTTTCCACCTGTATTGTAATATCAGATAACTGCTGCAGCCAGAAAATGAGTGGTAATCAATCAACAAAGGATAGACAAGTGTCAAATACATCCTTGTAAATTCTGCCATATAAAATAAGTGAGTCAGCTGGAAATGATTGTTGTAAACCAGTAATAAATGTTAATAAAGCCTAGAATTAAGCACCATTCTGAAATGTAAATATAAAATAATTGAGAGAGTCTGAGAAAGACAGTTTGAAGCTGCCAAGAAAGCTGTAATAAGTCTGGAATAAAGGTATACTGCAGTCACTACATAATGAAAGGAATGAGACAGCCACAACCAAACAATAATGTGTGAAATAAAATGCAGAACATGGACTGTGTCCGTCCCACAAATTGGATATGTTGTTGTACCCTTGCATTATGGAAATAGTATTGTTGTATGAAATGCTGAACATCCACAGTTGTCTAGACCCATATAAATCAAATGAAGCAGGATGTTGTACCTGAACACAGCCAGATATGAACATATATGAATAAAAATGGAACGTATATTAATGTAGCAGTAACATCCCCATCACCAACATTCCTAACGTTACATACAGGAAACTGTACTAATACATGTAGGGGTTTATATCTGCATCTACTAGGAATGTACAGTATATGTATAGGTAGTTTTAGTTGTTAATGTAATATTTCTTCAGCTTACCCAATTGTCACAAATGATGCCATTCCACACCAAACCGGGTATGTGTATTCACAATTAATTCCCATGGACATTTGTCCTGTTGGTTCATACATATCTGCATGTACGTTGATGCATGTGCCCCATTCACATATCCGAACCTGATGGTCTGTTGCCACCAATCAACCCTGCATGCTGTTGGAATGTGCACTGTTGTTCTAAATATGCATGTGTTATGCTTGCTGCTCACTGTTCGGAATTCATGGGTGTTTGGTCAATGGGACTACTGATGCATGCTGTTACAACTAATTTTGAATGGTGTTGTTTGTTACTAACCCAAAATGCCATAAAATACTGCTAAACATAGGACAACAGGGAAGGCAGATTCCAGCGGACCCACCTCTCTCACCTCAGCTGGCGAGTGCACCTGGCACCAGTGCCCAGGCTGGGACCTCCTCCTCCGGTGGCCCTGTGCCACCTTTGGGTGGAAGCGCTGCAGGGTTGGGGGTCGTCCCCCCTCTGCAAGCGTGGCCGGAGGAGAGCCTCCACTCACCCTCCATAGAGTCCGGTCTGTGGTGTGTAGCGAGATCAGGTGGTCTGTGACTGATCCCCTATGCCAGCTTGAAGCGAGGATGGTGCAACTCATGGGTGTGCCTGCCCGTTCTATCCATCCTGCAGCACAGCCCCGGCCTGGGCTGTGAAGGCGCAGTGGTAACTGCCTATGGGTGGGGATTTCAGTTCCACTGTTGCCATCTGTGGGCTCATGGGCTCACGATATCCAAACATCAGTCCCTGTTATTTGTGTTTACCCCCCACATGTGTCCCCAACCTACCTCCCCAAATATACCTACTTCCTGTACCTCACATTCCAATCTCACCTGAAAAAAAAATAAAAAAAGGGCACTCTGTTCCCACAAAAAAATTACACCCCATACATAGCTGCCCAACTTGCACACATGTCCACTGGACATGTAAACTGATAATTCTAATTGGCAGTATAACATATTTTGTTGTCCTCACCCCTCTCTCAGGGGTGGAAGGTTTCAAATTTTACACCAAATTTCACACATATGCACAGCTGTTGCTAATAAAGAAATGGGAAGCTATGGGCCTTCCCTACATCCTTCCTGCACATCCCGAGCTTGTTTTCCTATTGTCCTACCCTCTTTGTGCCCCCTTTTTCACCACTTTCCTATCTCCCCATTTTCTTTTCTTTAAAAGAAATTAGCGTGGGTGTTAGTGTGAGTAAGCACTTCTAAGCAGTAGTCAGCGGGTGTGTGCTTGTGTGCGCTTAGCTAAGCAAGTGTGCGCTCAGCTAGGCGAATGTGCACATGTGTAAGTACCACGCAAACCAGTGCAAACCTGCTTACAACTGCTTAAAAGTGCCTTAGTCACTCTGTATGACAAGGCCTGTAGTCTGTTCATCAGCAAAATAAAATTCCCCTGTCAGTTTCAAACCCAGGACCTTGGAAACAGTAGTCTGCATAGTCTGCATGAATTACCACTGAGCCATGACAGATATACAAGAGCTTGGTGCTGAAAGAAATATATCATGAAATAGAAGGACTGAATGTAAAGGGAATATAGGAAGGCCATTACACAAAGCTTGTTCCCTCTATGTTTACTGGCAATTCCTGTAGAATTGCATTACATGAGTGTGATAAGAGAAACAGCCATGCTAGGAGGTAATAATGTTAGAGTAGCACCTTACAAACCCCACACAGTATCAGAGCATGATAAACACTGCCATATTTGAATAGGTATGAGGCCAGACTTCCCAACTGTGACTGATTTACAGGGATGTCCCTGATTTGCAAAAAATGTTACCTGTGCCCCACTGAGTCCCTGTGAAATGTACTAACAGTAGGTAGAAAGGTGGGTAATCCCATGTAATGGTGACTGTCAATAAGTTAAAGTAGACACTACTTGCATGTCAGAAATGGTGTAGTAATACATATGCTCTAAATACCCCACAGTCACAACTGCAGAATATCTGAAATATATCATGGGTGTATCCCACTGATATATACCTTTCCCTGAGGCTGCTCAAATATATACCTGGGAGTATCTGAGGCCTGCAAGTGTCAGAAACACACAGGCATATTAGCCTGTCTGCTGTCACACACTCTGCAAATAGCTGTAGAATTACTTCCACAAGCATGCCCTCATGTAGGAGTACGACACAGAAATATCAAAGGATGTAGCCATCTAACAAACTAATGACAGTATAGCAGTTTACAAGCACTGCATGTGCCTGATATTCATAATTGTTAGTACAAAATACAAGGCCCTAGTACTGCTCAGCAGCAAAATAAAATACCCTTGTATGTGTCAAACCCCAGACCTTCAGCTCACCAGACTGCATGCAGTGCCACCAAGCCACAGCAAAAATTATAAGAACTTACTGCTGAAAGAAATATATCATGCATTACAAGGAGTGAATGTAAACGGAAATAGGAAAGCCATAGCAACACATTCCAGTAAAGACAAATATCAGGCCTTCAAGGAGTGAATGTAAAGGGAAAATAGTGAAGCCATAGCAACACATTGCAAGAACTACTGTTGTATACCAGTTAATCCACAACTCCCACAGGAAAGTACATACTCCCATGTAAACACTGTTAGAATTAGCAGGTGTGGGTTAACGTACACACTGAGAAGAGTGAACTGGAAAAAGCAACAGTCAGGTTTCAGTACAACATGCATTTCAGTGGCTACAACACACCTTAGATATCAAATCCACAAAAGCAGCCAAAAAGAACGCTAAATCGCAAAACAAACTCCAAAAGAAAAAAGCGTTGACAGACACAGCACAAAGGTAAAACCAGGATTTATTCAAGACACGAATCACTCCAAAATTCCACCACAAGTGAGCGCTTTCATCTCCTAACATCGGAGATTTCTTCAGACTGGTGGTGAAGCAAAAGCAATACACTTATATATCATTCTAAAATCAATTAAAACATCAATTGAAACATAATTAACCCATATATTGGAATTAGTTAATTAAAAATACAAGAATACTAAAGCTAATGCTTAAGCCCCTTTATTTTTAGATACATAATTAATTATTCTTTATTGTTTATTCCAGGGTAAAAACATGCATTTAATCTGACTTGCCAGCAGTATTCAAGCCAACCCAACTCTTCTTCAATGTTAATGTTTATAACTTTGGGATGAATTGCATCAATAACTAAGCATTTAAAATTATTTTTGCATTTGTTATCTGTATAAAGTTTAGCCATTGCATTTTTTGCATCCCCTCTTCCTATTGCATAGTGATGCTCATATATCCTTCTATATAATTCTCTACTTATTCTACCAATATAGAAGCACATGCATTCTAAACATACTAATAAATAAACTACATTTTTGGACTTACAAATAAATTTGCCCAGAACCTTAACTATAGTTTTTCCTAATAATATTTCATTACTTTCTGTGTATAAAAATTGACAATAATTACAACTGAAACATTTAAACATGCCTTTTCTTTCTTCCATTACATTACATTTATTTAACTTAGTTTGAAAAAAATCTTTAAAATTCTTAGCTCTCTTCTGCACAAATCTGGGTTCATCTCCTAGTTTCTATAGGAGATCCTTATTACCTTTGAAGATGGCCCAATTATTTCTAATGATGTTCTTGATCTCATAAGAATCAATGCTATTTTGTACTGCTAAAGCTGTCGTGAAGTCCATACTATGTTCTGTATGGGCTTCATCTATCATCACATTGTTTCTTTTAAGAACTTCTTCATTCATAATTTTATTTAACATATGTTCAGGATATCCTCTATTACTCATCTTTTTACAAAAACTATTTGCTTCTTTATAAAAATGTTTTCATTGTTTGTTAGACTACTAATTCTATTGATCTGGCCTTTAAACATATTCCATTTTGTCTTCTTAGGATGTAAACTCGAGTAATGTAAGTACATATTATTTTGGCACTCTTTTTTATAAATCTTTGAAACTAATCTACCATCCTTCTTATAAATAGTGACATCCAAAAAATTGATTTTTTCTGTACTATAAGTATGAGTAAATTTGATATATGAACAGATATTATTAATATAATTTAAGAATGCTTCTAGTTCTTCCACAGAACCGTTCCAAATTATAAGAATGTCATCAATAAATCTCAGCATTTTTGTGAAATTCTTTGCAAAAGTACTTCCAAAAATATTGACCATCTCCCATCCTTGCATAAATAAATTGGCATAGCTGGGTGCTAAGGCTGCACCCATAGCCACCCCATTGACTTGTACAAACAATTCATCATAAAATTCTAAAAAGTTATATGATAAAACTAAATCTATCATTTCCATGAGCAAACTTACAGTATTTGTAGAAAATGCTTTGGATTGCAACAATCCCATTCTGACCATTTCCATCCCTTCTTTGTTAGGGATCATAGTATAAAGAGAATTTATATCAAGAGTTACTAATATATCTGTAACAGAGACTTGCAATTCATTTAGTTTCTTTATACAATCATAGTTGTCCTTTATGTATGTTATACCATTTGGTACTACTTTTTGTAGGTGTTTGTCCACAAAAATAGGCATACCCTCAGTCTTGCTGTTCTTACTAACAACTATTGGTCTTAATGGAGGGCAGTCAATATTTTTGTGGATTTTTGGTATACCAAAAATTCTGCTAATTTTGGGGTTATTATTGGTAATGTTCCACTTTATCTTGTCATCAATTCTTACAGCATAAAACCACTCTGTTATACAAGAATCTATCAAGGAGAACCCTTTTCTAACCTCATTCATATTAACTGGTTTATAGAAACTAAAATCCAATAATAATTCCTTCATTTTAGTTTCATAATCTTGTCTTCCCATTAAAACCATTGCCCCTCCTGTATCTGCTTTGAAAATTAAGACGTTTTCATCTTTTAATAGGGCATCAAAACACTCTTTTTCTCCTTTTGTTAAATTGTAATATTTAAATTTAGAATCATTATCTAACATTTCTAACAATTGCATTTCGCAAACATTCAAGAACATTTCTAATTCTTTACACAGAGGTGGATTATAGCAGCTTGGTTTATAAAAATCACAGCTATTGAATTTCTGACTTCCGAAAAGAAGTCTGAAATTTAACTTTCTAACATAGTCTCTTAATTCATTAATCATAGTAAGTTTGTCAGCCCTTTGTGCAGGGGCAAAATTCCATCCTTTGCTCAGCACACAACATTCTTCATAGGAGATATTTTTCTCACACAGATTAACAGTTTTTAAATTCACATTATTTATGTCTTCCACTGTTTTTGATGGTAATTCCAGTTCTTCTTTGGAACTTTTCTGCCCCCCCAGTTTTTTTGCTGTTGTTGTTTATTATAATAAGGCTTATCTTTATAGCCATCTGCTGTCACTTGGGCCCAAGTTTTATTTTGATTGTCAATTCTTTGATATACTTCAATAATCTGCTTATTCTCATTCGCTTTATGTTGTATTTCATTAGTTTTATTCCTAAAATTATCTTTGGTTTTGGCTTTAACTACTTGTTCATTTGCATGTTGTATTATTTCCCCTGCCATATTGGCATGGACCTCCGCCACTGTTGTAATCTGATTTTTGTTTCCAAGTCTTTCCGACCTCCTTAATAAACTTGTATCTTCTCCAGCAGCTTTATTTCCCATATCAAACTCATTTTGACCATTTTCGTTAACACTTGTTTCAAGCCTCAGCCCATATGCTGAAGCCGTACCATTAGCATATTCATTCTTGTCTCTAAAAAACTTTTTTCTTTTTCTTTGACATAGCTCGTCATTCAACTTGTGCAATTTTTCTTGAATTTGCACCATTTTGCTACCAAAATTGTCTCTGGAGGTGTTGTCTTTCAAAATTTTGTGGTTTTCTCTAATTCTAACAGTTAATTATTGTAATTTGATGGTATTGGCTTCATATAATAGCTCCATATATTGTAAACCCGCCCTTTGGTTTATCTTCAACCATTTATCAGTAAACGCCTTTGGCAGGTCTTTTCCTGCTGGTAAATTTTTAACCCTTAGCTCCTTCAGTACTTGTTGGGCTTTCAAGCTGTTTTCAAAAAACAAATTGTCCCATTGTAGGCATTTTACTGTAGTAAGATCTTTCTCCAGCCCATTAAACAGCTCTTTAATATTAACGCTGGCACTCATACTCATTTCCGGCTGTACACCATTATTGTCACAGTTCGTAAAAGGGTTAGACGGTGGAGCTAAACATCCCTTTAGGATGTCTTCTTCATTGTTATTAACCACAGTTTTTTTAGACAGTTTATTCAAAGTATTGACCATACCTTCTTCATTAACTATAAATGAACCGCTCGGTGTGTCATTCAAAACACAACCGGCGGAAACAGTTGTGAAACCTGTAGAGCCTTTCGAGGCCACACCTCTCTCCATGCCTGTCAAAACTGCAACGAAAAGCACAAATCCACAAAAGCAACCAAAAAGAACGCTAAATTGCAAAGCAAACTCCAAAAGTAAAAAGCGTTGACAGACACAGCACAAAGGTAAAACCAGGATTTATTCCAGAACACGAATCACTCCAAAATTCCACCACAAGTGAGCGCTTTCATCTACTAACATCGGAGATTTCTTCAGACTGGTGGTGAAGCAAAAGCAATACACTTATATATCATTCTAAAATCAATTAAAACTAAATAAATTAGCGTGGGTGATAGCGGGAGTAAGCACTTTTAAGCAGTAGTCAGCGGGTGTGCGCTTGTGTGTGCTTAGCTAAGCGAGTGTGCGCTCAGCTAAGCGAGTGTGCACATGTGTAAGTACCACGCAAACCAGTGCAAACCCACTTACAACTGCTTAAAAGTGCCTTAGTCACTCTGTATGACAAGGCCTGTAGTCTGTTCATCAGCAAAATAAAATTCCCCTGTCAGTCTCAAACCCAGGACCTTAGAAACAGTAATCTGCATGAATTACCACTGAGCCATGACAGATATACAAGAGCTTGGTGCTGAAAGAAATATATCATGAAATAGAAGGACTAAATGTAAAGGGAATATAGGAAGGCCATTACACAAAGCTTGTTCCCTCTATGTTTACTGGCAGTTCCTGTAGAATTGCATTACATGAGTGTGATAAGAGAACCAGCCATGCTAGGAGGTAATAATGTTAGAGTAGCACCTTACAAACCCCACACAGTATCAGAGCATGATAAACACCGCCATATTTGAATAGGTATGAGGCCAGACTTCCCAACTGTGACTGATTTACAGGGATGTCCCTGATTTGCAAAAAATGTTACCTGTGCCCCACTGACTCCCTGTGAAATGTACTAACAGTAGGTAGAAAGGTGGGGAATCCCACGTAATGGTGACTGTCAATAAGTTAAAGTAGACACTAATTGCATGTCAGAAATGGTGTAGTAATACATATTCTCTAAATACCCCACAGTCACAACTGCAGAATATCTGAAATATATCATGGGTGTATCCCACTGATATGTACCTTTCCCTGAGGCTGCTTAAATATATACCTGAGAGTATCTGAGGCCTGCAAGTGTCAGAAACACACAAGCATATTAGCCTATCTGCTGTTACACACTCTGCAAATAGATGTATAATTACTTCCACAAGCATGCCCTCATGTAGGAGTACAACACAGAAATATCAAAGGATGTAGCCATCTAACAAACTAATGACAGTATAGCAGTTTACAAGCACTGCATGTGCCTGATATTCATAATTGTTAGTACAAAATACAAGGCCCTAGTACTGCTCAGCAGCAAAATAAAATACCCTTGTATGTGTCAAACCCCAGACCTTCAGCTCACCAGACTGCATGCAGTGCCACCAAGCCACAGCAAACATATAAGAACTTACTGCTGAAAGAAATATATCATGCATTACAAGGAGTGAATGTAAATGGAAAATAGGAAAGCCATAGCAACACATTCCAGTAAAGACAAATATCAGGCCTTCAAGGAGTGAATGTAAAGGGAAAATAGTGAAGCCATAGCAACACATTGCAAGAACTACTGTTGTACACCAGTTAATCCACAACTCCCACAGGAAAGTACATACTCCCATGTAAACACTGTTAGAATTAGCAGGTGTGGGTTAACATACACACTGAGAAGAGTAAACTGGAAAAAGCAACAGTCAGGTTTCAGTACAACATGCATTTCAGTGGCTACAACACATCTTAGATATGACAGACATACCAACCTTCTGACTGACACAACAGTGTGCACAGCAAACCAACATGGTCCCCACCTTGCAAAACTGAACGGCCTACGCCTGCCTAACCTAAAGTTTTATAGTAGTGTCCTGAAATCACAGTGAGAACTGCAATTACCACACAGCAGGCTGCATGCAATTAGTAAATGCTGGCCACCAATTGTTGCAGAGGCCATCACATGCACATGTGCAGATACCTACAAAAGCAGCCTGTACTGCCAGTCCACACATGCAATAATACAACTGCAGCAACTGGAAGGAGAGAGAGAGAGAGAGACAGAGACAGAGACCGAGACCCAACCCCCCCCCCCAAAAAAAAAAGCAAGCCAGCAAGCAAGACATCCAGGCAGCCAGCCAGCAATCCAAAACAAATCTGTCAGAGACAAAGGTAATATAAACTACATAATCTAATAATCTACATACTGTGAACCCTCCATATGTTAGCAGTCTGTATCTATATGTATATGAAGATGTGCATAGGGCAAGGGACATACTGCAACTGTTAGCGAAGGCTGGACATACATATATAGTTGAAGGTTGCTATGTGCACATATCGATGTAGGTTGTAGTGTGTGGCATTGAAAACAGCATGCAGTGCAGGTGTATGTCATGTGGTGGTGAACTTCTGTGGGACTGAGCCAGTGAGGCCTGCTACAGCTATATGACTTGAGGACAGCATAATGCATTATGCACAACAGTGTGCAATATCATTACAGAATGGTATGTCTATATATCGATATACATATATATATGTCTATATATCTACATATCTATATATAGATATATATATATATATATATATATATATATATATATATATATGTACATAGACAAAGAGGTCTGTATAGATACATAGAGATATATGGATAGATAGATAGAGAATATGTATATACATATAGATATAATAGACAAATACATATACAGATATAAATTTAGATACATACATGTATACAGATAGATATGAATGTCTATAGATATGTATATATATATATATATATATATATATATATATATAGTTATATATAGCAGTGTGTATATAGATATATATATATATATATACATATATGTAAATATGTATATATATTTACACACATATATATATATATATATATATATATATATATATATATATATATATATATATATATATATATATATATATATATATATATATATATATATATATATATATATATATATAAAGGGAGAGTGAGAGAGGGGACATGGGGCAGATGTACTGCAACAGGTGCCTGGTGACCAAGGCATGGACAGAACACCAGTGTTGTTACTGCAGTACCATACCCCATTCCACAACATGTTACCCACTAACTACCACATAGGTGGTTGCCTGCCTACCACTGGAGGTGTCAGAAGGGAACATGGGACACAGGTGTACAATAGCCTCCCCTTTGATATCCACAGTGGCACACTAGTCTTGTAATCCCTGTACATGGTACATGTCATCACAAAAGGTGTGTCAGCTAGGGAAATGTAAGTCAGGGTACCTCTGTACACCTCACAATGTCCTATGCAGTATGTACCTCCCATGAGAACTACAGCAAGTGGAAAGGCCACAGACACACATAACAAAGACTGATAATGGCCACAAACACATTCCCTATGCAGACTGACTCACAAAACCACAGCTAGAGTGCCTTGCATACTGCCTACACAGAGGTTACCTGTGCTGGACATACAGAGCTATGTCACACCCATACCAGTTGTCCAACCGCCATGGTAACACCTTACAATCTGTCCGGCCTACATGACCTATGGCCCTAATCCTTGTCACCGCAGTAAAGATCACATGCTGGAGGTACAGGTTCCTATCCACAAATATGCCATACCCTGGACTAAACCACCCAGTATTAACAAACAAGGCTCCTTATTAGTAGATGTCAGACATACCCCTTATGGATGTTATGGAGATAGGTAATATGCCGTGTGAGTCACCTCTGTGTAACTGTTTGACAGGAGCAAGTACAATCACATTACATGTGTCCCAAGGGGCAGGGTAGCATAAGGCTATGCTGCTGTAGGCCCAGGGCCAATAGCATAGTACCTACCTATGACACAATGCGCACACACATGTACTCAGTGCAATACCAACTATGTGTGGTGGAATGAGTGTGACACTGACTGTGTGCAAGGTCTGTAATGGTGTTATTGCTCAGTGTGACTTTGTATCTGTCATGGTAGTTTGTGTCCTCTGTGTGAGGCCAGAGAAAGATGTGTCAGTTATTGGGATACAAACATACTAGATTGCCATATGTTGTGCTGTAGTTCCCTGTGTACGACTGCAGTGTAGGTAGGGGTATGGCAGCAAAGACTAGAATGGATTACCAGTGAAACTGTAAATGTGCATTGCATGCATTGCATGGGATGACAATATTCTCCATCCATTAGCTTGATATCCACAGTGTGAGGTTGTGCATTGTACCTCAAACAGTGTGCTGAGTGCTGGTGTATACTAGTTTGTTGTATGGAGTGTGGCAGGCACTGTCACACAGTTGTGGGCTGAGCACTGATATGTGGTAATTTACATGTGTATCCCCTGATAGACAGACAGATGCTATATATGGCAGTTCAGTGATATCAGTACAGTAGAGTATTACGTGTGCCATATTACTTGCTCACATATTTTTCTTTACCTTCCAGGGTGATGGTGCATCAGCGAAACCTGTGTTATTCAGCTGCAGAGGATGAGGAGATACACCAGAGCCTGGTGCGGGATTTGTCTACACTGTTTTCCAGGACCAGCCAGAACCAGCAGGAGAGGGCTGCACTGTGGCAAGACCTTGTCCGTTGGGTAAATGACATAGGCATGCAGAACTGGACATATGAGCAGGTACGCCATCACTGCAGTGATTTAATTAGAAGTGTCCATCAGCGTGCGTCTGATATCCACAGACAACAGCTTGCCACAGGTGGTGGGGTACCTATCCACCCCCCCTCACCAGAGTGGAGGAGCTCCTCCTAAGTGTTGTGGCTCCAGGCCAAGAACAACAACATCCACAATAATGTGTCATGATGGAGGCCAGTGCCACCAAGCATGTGGACATGGAGTGTGCAGGTAACATGCCATATCTGTAGTTGACTGTTCTCTGCACTGGTAGTTTATGCATGTGTGAGATGTGTACTGTGTGTGTAGCTGTTATCCTGCCTATTCTTGTGCAAGATTGATATTCTGAATACCATCACTACAGCTGTGAAAGCCAACTGTTGTACTACTGTACTGTATCATACAGTATAAATGGCACAGTTGTGGCCACTGACAATAACTCTCTTATTTGTGCAGGTCCCTCTGTAGTAACAGCAAGGCAGCCAATCCATGCTGGTGAGTGTGTAATAACAATACTATTAATACTAATAATAATATTAATACTAATAATACCCTCAAACAGTATTGTGTATGTGTTGGATTGCAGGTGTGTGTTTGTATCTGCTGTACTGAGGAGTGTGCATGTGTGCCCATGTGCATGTGTGCATGTGTGCCCATGTGCATGTGTGCTCATGTGCATGTGTGCCCATGTGCATGTGTGCATGTGTGCATGTGTGCCCATGTGCATGTGTGCATGTGTGCCTGTGTGCATGTGTGCCCATGTGCATGTGTGCATGTGTGCCCATGTGCATGTGTGCCCGTGTGCATGTGTGCCCATGTGCATGTGTGCATGTGTGCATGTGTGCCCGTGTGCATGTGTGCCCATGTGCATGTGTGCCCGTGTGCATTTGTGCCCATGTGCATGTGTGCCCATGTGCATGTGTGCATGTGTGCATGTGTGCATGTGTGCCCATGTGCATGTGTGGTAACATTGTGAACACATTGTAAACTGTGTTTCCTGTCTTCCATTCACAGGTACTGGTGTTGCTCTGTTGGCGTGCAGCAGGGAACCTGAAGCCACTGCTGGGGATAGTGATAATGATGATACATGTGTAATGGCACAGGGAGGTGTGACAGGGTCTGTTGTTGGTCAGCCAATCAACAGTACACAGCAGTCAACCCCATCAATGTGCACAGTCATCCTGCCGATACATCCATTGTCACCAATGTCCTTAGCTGAGGGACAGCATACAGTGGGCATTGACCAGGGTGATGTGGTATCAGTGGCACATGCATCCCCACACAGCAACCATGGCCAGAGTCCTGACATGGTACCACACAGGCAGATGTCCAGGGGTTCTCGTGGGAGCATCCTTTGTCATACTGCCCCTGTCCGACGTACCCACAGAGGTCTTTCAACCTCAGCTATGTTCCGGGCTGTAATGCAGGCACAGGCACGTATGGAACGGTACACCAGACAGGGTCTGAGGGAGCTGAGAGCACATCGCACTGCTATGAATGACACTATGCATGTTGTTGCAGCTGCCATCCATACTGTCGGCGAGGTCATTGATAGACGTTTGGGGTACACATTAGATCTATTCCACAACTACATGTCCATGAGCCAGAGCAATGCAGGACGGTTGAGGCATCGACGTGGACGTATGCCAGCAACATCATCAGCTGGCAGTCATTGCGGACGACAACAAACCCGCAGCCGCTCCCATAGTGCCAGTACCAGCCCCAGCAATGCTGGGTCTGTGCTGTCATCAGACCATCCTAGAAGACCACATGCACATGGCTCTGGACAGTCCCAGCAGGGACATGTGTCCAGTCAACAACCCACTGCTTCTGATGACAGTACCCAGTCTGGCTTAGTAACTGATACTGTCCGTAGCACCCCTGCCAGGCACAGGTACCGTGTCCATGGCCAGAGACAGTGATCTGTATGACCTGGCAGGTACAGTCTGTGGCTGTCCACAAACACCCGTATATGGCAGCCATGTGGTGGAACTGTGTACATGCATACACACAGGCATAATGCTAACACCTAGGGCTAACACATACACACACACACACACACACACACACACACACACACACACACACACACACTGCATCAACATTGCCCCATGTTGTACTGTTGTCCCTCACTAACACACACACGCATACATGTCGATTGGACGTGTCAATGGCAGACTCTGGCAAACCAAGTACACACCCTGTGCATATGATGAAACTGTGCCACCTCCTGCAATCTGTAACATTGATGCAGGAACAGGATACCATGGTGCTGATGCACAGGGTGACTACATAGCACTGTAGTAATATTATCATGTTGTTAACAGTACAGTGTAATGATATCATTGTCGGTATATCCCAGCATGCCTGATGCATTAACACTATGATTGTCATTGTAGTTTTTTATACACCAGTGTTAATTCCAAAAGTGTAATGTCTGCACATGTGCCACATGGCAGTTGTGTGTACCTGTGCCTGCATGTGTTGTGGAGTGGACAGTACATGTGTGATGTTTGCAGCACACAGTTGCAGGTGTACATTTGTGAACAAGGTGAAGTTGCATTCTCTGCATGTAGATGCATAGTGCACACATGGCAAGGGTGACATGCACCATGTGACACAGTAGTCATACATTGTAGTTCATATCGGTGGCCACTTTGTGTTGTACTACACATATGTCTCACCTGGGGTCACATGTATGTATGACATGGTTTGACAGTATGCTGTGGGTCATACGGTTTACCAATGTCAATGGTTTGCATTCTGGTGGTAAGGCTCAAAACACAAACCCACCTACATAGGTATCACAAGGGATAAGAAACTAGAAGTAATGCTACTCAATGCCAGACATCTAAACCGCAAGATGCATGCAGTGCAAACTCTACTCAGCATGGAGAATGTTGATATCTGTGCAGTAACAGAAACCTGTTTTAAGGTTCCTAAGAGCACCCTAGCACTACCAGGTTACACCTCATACCATGCTTTACAGCCCTAAAACATGGAACTAACTACAAAAGGAGGGTGAGTATCAATAATTGTCAAGGATACCCACACCCCCAGGTTGGTGCCACAGCATGAAGCATCACGGACTATCCATGTGCAACTAACAGTGGGTAAAACTGCCTTCCACTTCATAGCCTGGTACAGACCACCCTCCTAAACCCAGGAACCCCACTTGGCCTACTTAAGAACACATGAATATATGAAGGTCTCTACAAACAACATTATATTGGGCAACTTCATCTACCCACACATAGACTGGGAGCATTACTGTAGCTCCAACACCCTAGGCCAAAGGTTCCTAGAATTCATAAACTCAAATGCTATGGAACAACTTGTTACCACTCCCACAAGAGGGGAAAACATACTGCACCTGATCATCACCAACTTGGGGACTCTATGCTCCAGACCAGAAGTGTATCCTTCACTGGTAACATCAGACCATAGAGTAATCCCACTGGATATTCACATACCAACCCCAGCCCCTGCCCAGAAAACCACAGTGAAAAAGTTGTCTAAAGCAAATTCCACACACCTCAAAACCGAGACAGAGGTGGAATCCTTCAAAGCCCCCGGGCCTGTGGAAAATATTGCCCAGACTGCTGAATCCTTTATAAACGCATTCTATGAACACCTTCATGAATGCACAGATCATGCAATTCCAAATATAACCAAGACCCAATCCTCCAAAGACAGGCATCCTTTCTGGTGGACCCCAGCCACATAAGAGAAAACAATAGAAGGAGGAAGTAAATATATATCCCAGCAGAGTGATGCCCCCCTGACATCTCAGATGCTCAGTCACCCTCCCCAAAGCAAAAACACAGCATCAATGGGAGCAGACAGTGTCCCAGGCTGCATCCTACATGAACTCCAAGAAGAACTAAACACAAACATAAAACTACTGTTCAATCCCAGCCTTAGTACAGGATATGTACCCAAGGAGTGGCGTACAGCAACAGTGGTCCCTCTCCACAAAGGTGGTGCCTCAACGGATCCTGGAAACTATCGCCCCATACGCCTGACTAGCTTGGTCTGCAAAGCTATGGAAAGGATCATTATGGACCTCATAAATAAAGATATTGGAGACCTACAGACACTGGATCCTACCCAGTTCGGCTTTGTTGAGGGCACATCCTGCCTCTTAAACCTGGTCGATGTCTTTGAAACAGTCACCAAGGCCAGTGACGAGGGGAAGGTGGTCAACACAGCCTACCTGGACCTCGCAAAAGCCTTCGATACAATACCCCACTCGGGCATTATAGAGACGCTCACCAGCATAACTATAAACCCCTATGTCACTAGATGGGTTGCAAACTGGCTCATGGACAGAACACATATGGTCAGAATTGCTGGAGCCATGTCACACTCCAAACCGGTTACAAGTGGCGTCCCACAGAGGTCAGTCCTGGGACCTCTCTTGTTTGGTATATATTTCTCGGAGGTACAGGCCAACGCAGAAGGACTGTGGCTGAGCAGGTTCACAGATGACTGCAAACTGGGCGCCATAATCAACTCACCAGCCAACAGAAGCATCCTACAAAAGGGACTCATAGAAACAGACAACTGGTGCCAGAGCCATGGCCTCAAGCTAAACGCCAAAATGTGTATAGTCATCCCCTTTGGCAAAAACAAAGTGCCCACAAATTAACACATAGATGGTAAGCCATTAAGTACTGTAGACATGATTAGGGACCTGGGGACCCGAGTTGATAGCAAACTCTCATTTGACAACCACATGGTTGTAGTGGTTAGACAGACAGTTTCTATAGGCCACCTAATCATGAAGGGATTCACAGCTAGATCAGGGGAGGTCATCGTGCCTTTTTAGTCATCCCTCATCAGGCCCATAATTGAGTACAATGTCCCTTTTGTGGTGTACCTTACCAGACACCTGACCTGCAGCAACTGGAAAGTCCCCAAAAGTACCTCACCAAGGGGATCAAAGGGCTCGAACAGATGCCTGACATATAAAACCATGTCCAACCTGGAATTAATGGACATGCTGCACCTCAGAAAATCCAAATTCCATGGAGCTATGCGCCCGTGACACTTGGACCTCAGCACTTAAATAAATAGGACATGCTGGAGGGACAGATTCATAACCCAGAGGCTCCCTTCACTCTGGAATAAAATCACAGTCCAGGTTAGGCAGAGTCCCTTAATGACTCTCTGCAAGAGGAATTTTGCTGAGTGGATGGGAGATTGTAGGTTTACCCTGGGAATCACTTCTGTGTCACTGTTACACAGAGGCAGAGTATACTAACCTGGAAAAAAGGCATAGCAAAATTCATTTAAAATGGGTGGCGAAAGCCAAACACAGTCTGGCTAGGCTTATAACTGCCCTAGGGCAGATAGCCTAGTATGAACCTATGAATCTATTACATGATGTATCCTCAACTGATACACAGATGTAGGAAACCCAGTGTCAGTGATATCCCTGCAGTACTACACTATACCAGTAGCCATTCTTACTGAGCCCCACACATCCCTGGGAAGAATACTGTTTGGCATATAGCAGTCTCACATACATGCCAACACACTAGGGATATGTTCATCCACGACTGGAAATGCATACAGTGGCCTACAATGCATTCTGCACATGACACACATGAACACCACGAGGGTATCATACAGACAGATACCTGTTGTCCAAGCCATGCTCTATTACTGTAACGCATCTGTAACTTTGTCATCAGAATGTACTTAACATAGTATTCCAACAGTACCATGTAGGTGGTAGCACCCATCATGTAGAACGGGTAATGGTGTGTACATATGGACAAGTTTTTTCTTGTCTATCCTGTGATATTCACATTTCCAAAGGTATTGGGCAGTCCCTTGGTGTATCGCCTAAGCAAGAAGGTGTCTTTATGCATATCAGCAACAGTTGCCATACACCTACACTGGATGTCCATTACTCACAGACTTTGCTGTGGTATAACATGTGTGACATATACTCCAGATATGAACCCTCACCCACATTAATATATCACAGCTTTCATGAGTGTGTGTCACCCAGATGGCCTAGGACACAGATCACTGCAGTAGCCTGCATTGTCAACAACATACATGTATGGTGTACGGTCTGGGAATCTGCAGCACATGCTGGCAAAGGTAACAACTGTATTCATATGAGGTAGGCTTCACACATAGGAACTATTGAAGGTCACAGGTACATATCTGTATGTGGCACACACATACCTGATGTGTGCATTGAAATTACTGATATAATTATATGTCATACAATAATAAAAGCAAAACCCACAACACATTGACAAACACACACATGGCATTTGTAGGATTCAAAGTCCTACCTAACTATGTTATGACACTTGAGAGAGATGCATTAGTGCAGCACGCTATTCACATTACTAGGTGGTTTCTTTTCTCCTGCTGTATTTATAGGGTGCTGACATCATCAGTCTTTACAAAGAGGAATGAACATCATGTAGTGTGTTATTCCAGTTGTCAAAAGGGCCCTTTCCTTCAAAGAGAATTGCACACCCCCTGCCAGCGCGCTATTCGCATTACTGGGTGGTTTCCCTTCTCCTGCTGTATTTATAGGGTGCTGACATCAGTTTTTACAAAGAGGTATGTACATCTATTCCTATTCCTCAGTATGGGGGATAACAATATATATGCATTAACAGACGCCTAGTTCAGGGTCACATATGCACATTGGCACTGCCAGGTTATGTTTTATACCAAGCTTCAGGACCATAGGACTTGTAACACACAACACAACTAGGGGGTGTATCCATATACATCACAGATACACACACCTCTGGGTTGTTACCACTGCACTAAGCATGGCAGGCCATACATATACAACTACCATTGTGCAAAAGTGCCTTTTGGTTTGGTGTGTAGTTCAGACCCAACCCCCCCCCCCCTATCCAGGAACCACACTTGGCTTCCCTGGGAACAGTGTAGGATATGAAGGTGTTCACATACGCCATTACAGTGGTTAACTTCAGGTACAGGAATATTGACTGGGGGAACTACTCAGGCCTCAACAACGTCACCCTACAGCCTACAATTTGTGAATCCATGTGCTATGGCAGAAACAGTCACCACAGCCACAAGGGGGAATACATATTGGACCTGATCATCAACAACATGGGGACTCTATGTTCCACACCAGAGGTAGACCACCATTGTTAAGATCTGACCATAACCAACTTTCACTGGATGTCCATATCCCACCCCGACCTCCAGGCAAGGAAATCACTGCAAACAATGTATTTCTCAAAAGCAGACTTTGCACTTGTGAAGACTGGGGTGGAATACTTCAAAGGCCCCGTGCTGGGGGATTATACAGCCCAATCTGCAGGATCCTTTACAAATGCATTCTATGAGCACCTGCAGGTTTGCATTGATCATGCTATCCCAAATAAAACCAAGACTCCTCCACAACAGGAGACCTGTCTGGTTGACACCAGCCATATATAAGCTGTACAATAGAAAGAGGGAGCTAATACATAAAAGAGCAATATCCCACAGAGGGAGGACATCTCTGAACAGTATTGGCAAGACACTCCAATCCCTCAAAATCATCACTTGCAAGTTTTGACAGTGAAATTACCCAGACACTACAGATAAGTCTCCCCTCAGTCTGGAATTGAATCCCAGTTAATGTTAGACATAGCCACTCACCAACCCTCTTCCAGCAAACTCCAGCCACATGGATGTGATATTGCAAATTCAACCCCTGGGATCTCCACTGTGTCCCTGCTTGATGGAGGCACAGCAAACTAGCCTTAAATGGTGCCTTCTGTGACATACTTTACAGAGGCACAGTAGGCTACTGTACTGGGGAGGCAGGTGTCAAATACACTCTGGCTAGGCTTATGTATTCCCTAGGGCAAACAGTCTAGTATCGACCTCTGCACCCATATGTTTATGTTTGGGATGCACAATATTTGTTGCTGATAAACTGTTTGCAGGTCTTTATTGCCATAGCTTTCCCTGTTTCTATGAACAACTTGTGTATCTGTGGAAGATGTTTGATCATGACAGGGTTCCAGTATATTACTTATGTCTCTGTTGTCATTTAACTGTGTGCACTGGGCAGATTGCTGTATTGTGGGAGGTTCCTGGCTTAAAACATACAAATGCCAAATATGTGTGGCCGACTGCTATACTGAGACAAGGCCTAAGTGTGTGAGCATGCCCATTTCAGGCTTTCCATGGTTTGTTGCATGACATATGTCTCATTTATCAAAGTGTGTGAGCATGCCCAGTGTGACCTTTCCATATGTTGAGATCTGAGGTCCACTACATTTGTGGTTGTGTGTGAACTTGAACAATATTTGACATTTATAGTGTGTGTTGGAAGTCACATTGTGTTCTTACTGCCCAACTGCTTTGTGTCTGAACCCAACAGGGATTATGCTGTGCCTGCAGGGTTTCCATGGGATAGTTTGCATACACTTGTCAACATTCTTTCATACTGACCAAGCACTGTCATAGTGTAGTGGTTCAGTCCTTTCACTCTGGTGCACAGTATCCTGGGTGTGAGTCCCATCACTGCTTTAAATATTCATACTGAGCACACCAGACTGGTTAAGGGCCAGTTGGGCAAATATGACCATGTTGCATTTTGTTCAGCTATGGCCTACTTAAACCAGGCTTGTCCAACATTACTACTGTATTCTGCAACTTGGGTGGACATTGACAAACACTAGGCTATGTGCCCTAGGGCATTTCTAATCCTAGTCAGAGTGTGTTTGTCCTTCAGCACACATTTTAACTGGAGTTTGCCATGACATTTTTCAAGGTTAATATACTGTGCCTCTGTCTAACTGTGACATAAAAGTGATACCCAGGGTAAACATACAATCTCCCATCCACTCATCAAGATTCCTCTTGAAGGGAGTCAATGAGGGACTCTCTGGCTAACCTGAACTGGGAGTTTACTCAAGAGTGGAGGGAGCTTCTGGGTTATGGATCTATCACTCCAGCATGTCCTATTTATTTCAGTGCTGAGGTTCAGGTCTCTCATGTGCATAGCTCAATGGGATTCAGATTTTACAAGGTGCAGCATGTGCATTGATTCCAGGTTGGACATGGCTTTATACATCAGACACAGATTGTCTCTGGGCAGGCAGTATGCCACTGTGTGAAACTGCAGTTTGTTTAATCAGGCAGCACATGGCATCTGTTAGAGCCCTTTGATCCTCCTGGTGAGGTACTTTTGGGGTCTTTCCGGTTGCTGGAGGTGTCTGCTAAGGTACATCCCACAAGGGGCATTGTACTCAATTGTGAGCCTGATGAAGGATGACTGAAGAGGCATGTTGACCTCCCCTGATCTAGATGTGAATACCTTCATGATTAGGTGGGTATATGAAATGTTTTTCTGACCACTATGGCCACGTGGTTGTCAAATGCGAGATTTCTATCAACTTGTGTCCCCAGGTCTCTTATTACTTCTTCTGTACTTAATGGGTTACCACCTATGTAATAATTGGTGAGCACTTACTTTTTGCCAAAGGGGATGACTATACACTTTTTTGCGTTTAGCTTGATGACATGGCTCTGGCACCAGTTGTCTGTTTCTATGAGGCCCTTTTGTAGGATGCTTGTGTCAATTGGAGGGTCAGATATGGGGCCCAGTTTGTAGTCATCTGCAACCTTGTTCAGACACAGTCTTTCCATGTTGGCCTGTACCTCCGAGAAATATATACCAAACAAGGGAGGTCCCAGGACCGAGCCTTGTGGGATGCCAGTTGTAGCTGGTTTGGAATCTGACATGGCTCCAGCATTTCTGAACATGTCGGTTCTGTCCTTGAGCCGGTTTGCAACCCATCTAGTGACATAGGGGTTTATATTTAAGCTGGCGAGCTTATCTATAATGACCAAGTGGAGTATTGTATGGAAGGCTTTTGCAAGGTCCAGGTAGGCTGTATGGACCACCTTCCCCTCATCAATGGCCTTGGTGACTGTTTCAAATGACTCAACCAGGTTTAAGTGGCAGGATCTGCCCTTAAGAAAGCCACACTGGGTAGGGTCCAGTGTCTGTAGGTCCCCAATATCTTTATTTCTGAGGTCCATGATGATCCTTTCCATAGCTTTGCAGACCAAGCTAGTCAGGAGGATTCTGGGGTGATAGTTTGCAGTATCCATTCAGGCACCACCTTTACGGAGAGGGACCACTGTTGCTGTACACTGCTCTTTGGGTACATATCCTGTGGTAAGGCTGAGATTGAGCAGTAGTTTTATTTGGTGTTCAATTCTTCTTGGAGTTCATGTTGGACACAGCCCGGTACACCATCTGGTCCCATTGATGCTGTGTGTTTTGCTTTGGAGATGCTGGCTGTTACCTGAGCATCTGTGATGTCAGGGGGCCTGCACTCTGCTGGGATAGATATTTGGCCTTTTGGTGGGGGTGGGGAGTTTGCACTGAACCTGTCAGGTCGGATGTTGGCAATGTCTGTGGGTTTGGTGTATTGTTTGTCATTTTGGACTGATTCTGAGCATATCTGGGAATTTCCACCCAGGTTCCTACCATCAGTAAAGAAAGCCTTGTGATTATCCTTAGTGTCCTGTACAATTTTTATCTCATAGCTGGCCTTAGAGGATTTTATGTGTGGCCATAGTTTTTTGTTATAATACTGATCAGAAAAACTTCCCTTTTTGGTTTTGCTCTATCATGTAGTAGCTTCCTCCTTCTCTTGCATGGTTTGTTAATGGCTGGGGTCCACCAGACAGGATGCCTGCCTTTGGAGGATTGGGTCTTGGTTTTATTTGGGATTGCATAATCCATGCATTCCTGAACATGTTCATAGAATGCATTTATAAAGGGTTCTGAGGTCTGGTCCATATTTTCCACAGGCACAAGGGCTTTAATGGATTCCACCTCAGTTTGGAGGAGTGCAAAATTTGCTTTACACATGTTTTTCACTGTGGTTTTCTGGCCAGGGACTGGGGTCGGGATGTGAATATCCAGTAAGATTACTCTATGGTCTGATCTTACCAGTGAGGGATACACTTCAGGTCTTGGGCATAGAGTCCCCATGTTGGTGATTATCAGGTCCAGTATGTTTACCCCTCTTGTGGGAGTGGTAACAAGTTGTTCCATAGCATTTTGGTTTATGAATTCTAGGAACCTTTGGCCTAGGGTGTTGGAGCTAGAGTAATGCTCCCAGTCTATGTTTGGGTAGTTGCAGTCACCCAATATAAAGTTTGGAGAGACCTTCATATTTTCATGTGTTCTCAAGTAGGCTAAGTGGGGTTCCTGGGTTTAGGAGGGTAGTCTGTAGCAGGCTACGAACTGGGAGGCAGTTTTAGCCACTGTTACTTGCACGTGGATAGTCTGTGCTGCTTCATGCTGTGGTACCAACCTGGGGGTGTGGGTATCCTTGACAATTATTGATACTCACCCTCATAGTTAGTTCCATGTTTTGGGGCTGTAAAGCATGGTATGAGGTGTAACCTGGTAGTGCTAGGGTGCTCTTGGGAGCCTTGAACCAGGTTTCTGTTACTGCACAGATATCAACATTTTCCATGCTGAGGAGAGTTTGGACTGCATGCATCTTGCAGTTTAGACTTCTGGCATTGGGTAGCATTACTTCTAGTTTCTTATCCCTTGTGATACCTATGGAGGTGGGTTTGTGTTTTGAGCCTTACCTATTCAAGGCACTATGGGGGTGACAACAGCCTTTGCCAGTATCCAAAAGGCCAGGGGTGATAGGTGCAAGCCATCCCTAGCAGAGCATCATGTTTTGTTGAGCATGTCATCCCAGGCTGACAGGCATTGGATCCCCTTTGACTAACAACAATACTTAAGCCAATTGTTGTAATTGATCATCTTGTCTTCATATTGTGGCATCATGCTTGGTGAGGGTAGGATGTTACTCAGGGTCATCAAGTTTGCATATACTACATGGTGTTACATTGCTTAACACATGGCAATCATGCCTCAGGTGGTGCTGCAGGGCTGCCTATGTTGGATGCACATACTAGACTCCCTGTACATGTTTGGAAGTAGGTTGTGTCAACTTAGGCATCCCTTTTACTATATGTGTGAGTCAGAGAGAGGTATCATTTCCAGGGTTCCTACTGAGCCAGTGTATGTGCTATGCATTGCCTCTTTGCCAAGGCCAAGGCATACTGGGCATGCCTCCTTCTGCCTACTGGGGCATGCTCAGGTTGTTCCTCCTTTGAGTCACGCTCTGCCTGTGATGGCCTTGGCACTGGTGGGGGGCTGTTTGGCCCAGGCCTATGCTGGTCCTGCTGCTGCTGTTTTCGCAGGATCATATTATGTAGCATAGCACATACCATGACAATTTGGGTACATGTAGTTGGTGAGTATTGCAAGGCTCCACCATATGTGTCCAGGCACCGGAACCGTGCCTTGAGCAACCCAAACACACGCTCGATTACATTTCGTGTTTGTGTGTGTGCCTCATTATGGCGTTCTTGTTCAGGTGTGTGTGCATTTCTGATGGGTGTCATCAGCCACGGCTCCAGTGCGTAGCCAGCATCCCCCATTAAGTGACCAGGTGGGATGTCCCCATTGGCAAATGTCTGGTACAGCTGTGTCAGATGCCAGATATAGGAATCATGGTAGCTTCCAGGGCAGCCAGCACACACATTCATTATTATGCCCTGGGCATCACACACGACCTGGCAGTTGATGGAGGGGAAGCCCTTGCAGTTAATGTAGGCCCTATCCCGCTCACCAGCTGGTGCTTTGATGCGTATATGCGTGCAGTCTATTGAACCCACTACCTCAGGGTATTCTGCTATTTGCTGGAAGAGACGCATATTGCTGGCCAATACCTCACGGGAATTGGGGAAATATACATGATCACCATGTGCTGACATGGCATCCAGGAACTGGTGCAGTACCCTGGATGCTGATGCCTGTGATATCCCCATTATATCACCAGTTGGTCTCTGAAAGGTACCTGTTGCTAGTATTCTTAGGCCAACACATACCTTGGTTTCCACTGGGATGGGTTCCCCACTGTTGGTTCTGTGTGTGAGGCGTGGCCTGCACAGCTCAACAATTTGCTGCAGGAGGTCTCTGTCCACTCTATAGCGCTCCACTATCTCCAGCTCATGTAACCCCGGGTAGGTGACCCTGGGCCTGTACACTCTTCTCCGTCTCCTCACTGTGGGTTGTCCGGCAGCATTTGCATTGTCACCACCCTCAGCATGCTGCATATGTTGCCTTATAACAGCAATGGCAGCCCCTAGCATTTTTTGTCTGAGTGAAGCTTTTTCAGTTTTCACTTCTAGTAGCTTACTCCAGTGTTGCAGTGTCTCTTGAGAGAAACAAACTGCACTGTTGTTTACAGAGTTTTAAGTGTAGGGCTGGGCTAGTGTTCTGCCTGTGTAATTGCCTGATTTCGGTTGTTTTCACCTGCTAGCCTTACTTGTATTACCTGGTAGCTTCCTGCATGTGTTGTGCTTCCTTTTTCCTTCTGTTTCCTCAGGTGGAGCAATGCGCATACAAGCGCAAACACGCTCACAGCAGCTCACACGCACGCACACATGCTTAGACAGACTAAAACTTGCTTATTCAGGTTAAAACGCGCACACTGGCACAAACTGGCTTACAGGTCTTTACACAGTCTTATACATGGTTACTCCGGCTTAAACGCGCGCACTCATGCTTCCACGCACACACTTTGTCTTGCTCGGGTTTACACGCGCGCACACGCGTGCATGCCCGCTCAGTAAGAAACTTTGGTGTTATCCACAGTATACACCTTACATTTCTTGGATTTCCCTGGCCTACCTGTTGACACACCTCTTTCCATGATGTCTAACTGACACCTAACACATGCCACTGTCCTCCAATGAGTTTCACTACTTTCATACATACCCCCCTGGTGATGTCACCTATCTCCTACTCTGTTCCTCCCCATATCCTACTCCTACACTCCACTGACAGTGCTCATTTGCTATGTAAAAGTGTGATTCACTATCCTAACACTCATTTACATAGGATTGCCTACTAATGCTTGGTTACATGTCTTAGACTGGGCTTCTCCCCTTAGCAACCCCTACTCGGTGGCCATGTTGTCTTCAGCCTGCTATTCCCTTACATTGTAATTTGACAATTGTCATAAATTCCCTGTTTGTGGCTCTTATTGCCTTATTTTATGATTTTTTTTAGCGCTCCCCGTTTGCGCGATGCTGCGCTATGCTTAAACATGTGAAATCAGTGAAAAAAAAAATTGTTTTTATTTTAATTTTGCATCAAGAAAACTTTCCAATGGCCGTATATTTGGCCATTGGCATGCTTCCACAACCATATGCAACCTTTATTTGGAGCTGACAAGGCTCCATTGTGCTATTTGCAGAACAGTACTCAGTTGTCAACTGAGTACATTTCTGCAGCTAACACGTCTCCTACTGGGACAGGTTTCTGCTTCCTGGATCGCAAATTTACCTCATTTGCATGCCTTTCAGCTGCAAGTGAGGTAATTTGCATTTCACAGCCCTCTCTGTGTAGGAGACGTGTTAGGAGCTCTCTTACATGCCCCTACAGGCTGTTCGTGGATCGCTCATCAGACATGATGGCTGCATGGAGTCTTACTCTACTCGTAGACTCCATGCAAGCCATCGGCAATCCAGCCCATAGTGTAGGCTTTTCACCATTGCTATGTGCTAATGGCTTGCGACTGTGAATTATTAATGTGAGTGAAGGAAAACACAACAGCAATTCAGACACCCTTCCCTGCAGTGGGTGTGTCAGTGAAAATACACTTACAAAGTGTGGAATTAACTTTCATGAGCTTTGAAAGAAATCAAAATACCACCCATCTATAATTTTGTCCATAACAGTAAAACTCCCCTGCCTTTGCCGGAAACTGTTGTTCAGTGTTGTTTTTTTATCACACATTTAAAGTAAAATGATAGAAAAAGCTTTATAGACTGCATTTCTGATAGTAAAGCAGAAACAAGGGAAGAATGACCAGAAAACAAAGAGAAAACAGACCTGAATTTCATCAAACATATTTAATAAATCCTTATGTGATCACTCATTGCATTAAATATGTTAGCTACACATGTACAACCAGCTGAGAATGTCTAAGTGTATCAACTGTTAATACTGGTTATGAAATGTGAATTGCTTGTATGTACATGATTTTATTGGGTTGGAAAGAGGTGTCTATGATAAAGAGTGATAATCCACTCTGTGTTTTGGAAGTGCAATAGTCTGATGGTTCAAATCCACAGCTGTCTAATTGTTTGAAGTTTAGAACGAAAGCTGTACGACTTCTGGTTTTAAGACATTAAAAAGGTTTGAATTTACCCTTGCAGTGTTCATTTTGCAATTTTGTTTTAAATGGTATTATAATGGCTAGGATTTAATGTGCTCTTTATGCTCTTGACCATTAACCTAGAAGTGCCTTATGACCCGCCAAAGATTGCACATATCAATGTTGCTGTCATCCACACGTGCTATGTTGAGATGTGGATGTACTGTAGCCCTACAACAGCGTATTCCAATCGGTGATTTGTGCTACTGTCTTGATGCCTGTTGCTGCCATTTGGTTGCATGTTCCTTCCATAACAGCTGTAGTAATATGCCTCCTCGGGACTGTTGACATGAGATGATGCTATGTATATAGTTGCCTTAATATGGCATGTGTTCTTGTACTGGAGTATATCAACATTCTACACAGTTCTCATTCAACCATCACAGTAACAGCTGCAGTATGGCGCAGGTGTGCATGTGCATAACATCTGGAAATATCTGACATATAGCAATATTACATCATACTAATTACACAGGCACATACACCTGGGTTCATCCACATGTTGTAATATAACATGCTCAGATTCACTTGCAACCTTGGGGAATTCATTGTATGCACAACTGTGTTGCTATTCAGTAGGATTATTCAGGTGTTCCACAGAAGCATTTTGGGACTGTCAGCATTTGTGTCATTAACTGTTCTGCATGAACCGCATACACAAGAGTTGCAATGTGTCCATATATGGTGTTAGAGCTCTTACCAATACATTTCCACTGATAAACATATAGGCATATGATGTACAACTGATGAAATGACATGCAATAGTTGAGTTGTATGAATGTGTTACATTTGATTCATACCCAGTGTTGTACTTGGAGGTAATGTCACAAAGCATTTTGTAACTATGTATGAAATCTTAAGGGTAATACCCAGGTATGTGCAGAGCTGGTTGTGGATGGCACCACCCATACTCACCACAGGAAATATACAATCTGCTAGCTGACAGATTTGGATCAAACTTCACCCCTCTCTCCCCACTGACCATCTGCCAAAGTATAATGCCACCATTCCTCACCCCATTATCTCAAGACAGCAAGTCATCTCTGACCTCTTTAAGGCTAAAAACATGGCATCAATGGGCCCCAGTGACACCCCAGGTTGCCTTTTAAATAACTTCAAACATGACCTAGTAGACCCACTTGGATCCCTATCTAACCACAGCCTGCAGACAGGCTATGTTCTGGCACAATGGTGGACAGCAACAGTCATCCCTCTGCACAAGGGGGAGGCATCAACATAACGAGGAAATTATAGACATATAAGCCTGAATAACTTCATCAGTAAGGCCATAGAAATAATCATTATGGACCTTATCAATAAGAGCATAGGTACTCTTCCAACTCTGGAACCAACCCTGTTTGAATTTGTTAAGGGTAGATTATGTCCATTAAATCTGGTTGACTTCTTTGAGAAGGTCACCAAGGCCATGGGTGAGGGAAACACCATACAGCCTACCTAACTTGATCTGCCCAATGCATTTGACACAATTCCCCCTCAGGTTTTATAGAGAAACTCTTTCAGCTGGGCATAAACCCCTACATCACCAGGTGGGTAGTCAAATGGATCAGCAACAGAACACATACTGTCCAAGTGGCTGAATTCACCTCTAGCAAGAGACCAGTCACCAAGGACATGCAACAGTGTCAAGTTTGCAGATGACTGTAAATTGGGGGCAATCACTGAATACCTGAATGATACAGATATACTGCAGAAAAGATTAACACACACAAATTATTGTTGCTAGAGCCATGGAGAGAAACTAAATGCAAAAATAAATGCATATTTTTTCCCTTTTGTAAAGAAAATGCCCCACTTAATTGCAATATAGACAGCACCCTCCTAACATTAGACCCAATGGTACATGATCTGAGTACTGAGATCGATACTAATGTGAACTTCAACCACTCTGTGCCCGCAGTAGTGAGAAAGTCCTTCCATGTGTCACAACTCATAAGTAAGGGTATGGCATACAGATCAAAGGATGTTATAATTCAATTGTTCTTGGTCCTCATCAATAATTGAGTATGATGCACCCTTTGTAATGTACATCACCAGACATCTGCAACAGCTGGAGCAAACTCAGAGTTTTTTCACCAGGAAGATACAGGTTACAAAAGGCAAGTCCTACTTGGAAATATTGAAACCCTTACTACTGTATTCTGTGTCCTATAGACTACTAAGGGGTGATCTGTGCCTGGCATTCAGGTCAGTGTCCAATATGGCCCCAATGGAAATGTTACACATTCATAAATCAAACTGCATGAATGTCACTCATTCCAAAGATCTTAACCTAACCTCTGACATAAACACATCATGTTGGAGAGAGAACTACATCTCTCAGTGACTACACTTTCTCTGGAATAAGCTTCCCATTCATGTAAAAGAAAATGCTTCCCTGACCATCTTCAAGTGCAACCTAGATCAATGGATGTGTAATCATAAATTTACTCATGGGGTGATGCCCAAGACCCTTATGGACAGAGGCAGTCAGTATTACTTTCCATAGTATAGGCTCATACCTCTGTGAACTACATTCACCTAGCTACAGAAAAGTGTTAAACTCAAGTTAAATTTGGCTAGATGTTTTCGGGTTTTTGGGCCATTATCCTAGTACTCTCTTATGAGCATATGATCCTATGAAGTGTGATTTTAGCCTATGTACAACTATAGTGTGACAGTACTGCATCATGGACATACCACTATATCACATTGGTATTATAACCTGAGAGCTTGCATGAACACATATAAATATATGTCAGAAGTTAATGGCAGTATAACATATTGAATGGCAATGTCAGAGGAACAGTGATCATGTGTCACATGTCTTGAGGTTTGATATGTGCTTATAGTGGGTGCTCCATGCATTGTTTGGTATGTGTACAGCATTAGAGTAACAGCTTCCTCGATCACTTACACTTAGCTTTGCACTGTTGTACTTTCTGTGCACATGGTCATAGTTGATGCACTGTCATTATTCTCACATACTGCTTGCTGTTCCAGTCAGTATAATGGATCACTACTACACATCAGTTGCAGATACTTCAGCCAATATCCATTGGTATTACATTTTTCAGATACATGCAATACCCAGCTGTGTGTAGGGAATCCACTCATAATAGTGTGGTGTTTGTATTTGTTGTTATCCATATGGCCGACACCTACATCACCTAGGGATGCTTTAGTCAAATGTATCACACATCACCACACGTACGCTCGGCCATACACAACTATTCTTTCTGATGAACACCCATTAGAATTTCACAGTGCATACTTCTCTTCCAGGTGTACTACTAGATGTCTGTGGGACACATCTTTCTGTGCTGCACCCAGTAAATGCACATCTCATTGATTACGTTTATAGCATGGATTTAATTCTTGCAAGTGGTGATTGTGGCTTTATGTGCCATGGAAATCTTATCAACTGGCCATAATTGACCTTTATTCCAACTCCAGTTTTAACACTGCCCTCTTCAACCATCCAAAAATTGGTCATTTTTGAGGAAGGGGTTGTGAATTCCACTTATAGAATGCTGATAATCATTACTGTTGTATATGCCTGTTCCTGAAGAACGTGTATAATAGGTTACACTCACATATTCTGTTCAGTGCCACAGATTAATGGTCATAATCTTGTAAAAGTATCCATGATTGTGCATGTTTCTGTCTCCATTTGTCCAGGAGTCTATTGTTATGTGTCCCTGATTATTTAAGAGTTATGGTGACATGTCAGTCATATTCATGCAAGTCATTTTTCAGATCTTCAGAGTATGCACATATCTCTAATTTATATACCATCCTTGATAAATGTCCTCTCCAGTGAGCATGCCAGTGATGTTTGTATCACAACTGTTTACCTTCATTGACATGCAACTTTGTGTGGCTGTCACATATATACTATCATGTGTGTTTATATCATAATATACCTGCTCAGGAGGTGTAAGTACCAGTATGTACTGTACTATCTACGTATGTGCTTAATGTTATGTTATTGACTTGTGTTGGAAGTGTACATAAATTTACATGTCTTATTTTGTTGGCATTGACATATCTACCATGTCTCTCACTCTTTATTCATTCCTAACATACAGTTCTGTGTCCATTTTCATCAGCATACTTGTTCTGCCCAGTGTACATATCCTTGTATTTGCCCTTCCACTTAACTTATCCCCTTCATTATTTCTTTATTCATATATATTTTTATTGCACCTTGCACCGAGTACACTTTACTTTGTTATTATTGATGCTATTGCAGTATTTTTACCCCTGTTAGTCATTGTGGCTGTCCGTGCAATGTCACTGATGAAGTTTGCACATAAACTTGAATACATTCTCTTTCTGTGTTTACGCTGCTCCGCACAGTTTCCTGGCTTGTGAAACTGCTGCTGGCCATGAAACCATGCTTGTATTTGTGTAAGTAGGATGAGCAGCATTAATGTGTGATTAGCGCTGCTGCTCATCATGCTGACTCATATACTCCTTGAAGGCTTTTTGCAAAGCCTAAATGGAGTTTATTGAATCCCTGGGTACATTTTCACTTGTTTTTCTTAGGTAGTTAACCCTGTTTTCATGTTGCCTAGCAGAAAGCAAATGAACCTTAAAAAGAAGGCAAAAAATGAAAGACATATTGTGAATAACTGCAGAGTGATCTCTGAAGAAGTTTCAATTAATGCTTCATGGCAGCCTAAACTAGAATTTTCACTTTTTCCCTTAGGTACTGAACCCTGTTTGCATGCTGACAAGTAGACAGCAAATGGAAAAGACATTAGAAGAGGAATATATGGTAGATAAATTACATAAACTAACTGAAATGCAATGTATGGGCATATGTAGCAATGACCAGAGCAAGAAGTAAATTCAAGTGACAATTCTTCCTTCTCATATCTCCTTAAAACATCTAACATGTTCTTTGTGGAATGCATTGTAAGACTTGGAGTTAATGGCAAGTAATGTGAAAGTAGAATGACTAATGATTGTATGTTGTTAGCAATAGTGACAACAGTTGATTTTTAGACAACAACACAATGGTATCACAAAATGCTATTAAATATGTATTCAGACAATCCTCTGTAAAAGTATCATGTAAGTTGATTTGAATTCTGCATCAAATATCCTTTATCTATAGTCTCACTACACTTATACCTTGAGCTACAGAGAAAGTTACCTGTCAGGAATAGTTTCTTCCCTGAGTACTATTCAGTGTGGTGATGGCAACCCCAATGCCACCTGGCTGGTTTACGCTAACTGTGGCAGCCTAAACAAAATTTTTCTCTTTTTTACTTTAGCCATGAAAATGATTTTCTTTTTTTTTCCATAATAAATCTTTATTGTTATATTATTTTTATACACAATTAAAAACAAGAACAAAATTTTAGAAAAAAAAGAGCAAAAAACTACTAACTAATATCACTAACCATCACACCAAACAAATATACAATATTTACAAGAATGCTTCCATGTAAAACATTAAGAATAGAGGAAAAACAAAAACTAATTAATAACATTTCCAGTAATATACAGTTTGAATACAAAATTCTCTCCAAACATATAAATAAATGTGAATACCTTCAAGTTAAAAGTATTATGCTAATATAATATTAAATATCTGTTCCCAAATTTTTGGGTTATTAATATTTTTATTATGCAGACTTAAAAGTAATTTATGAGCTAATATATGCCTTGTTGCCAAAACTCTAAAGTTCTCCCAAGATGTTTTAGATGGGTTTAACCAATTAGTGGCTATATAGAGCTTCATTAATAAAAAAAATATTAATATATATAGTACTTTGTGATCTAGGGAGTTCTTTCGGGGGAATATGTAAAATTGTAAATTTCCATGACAACATTGTACTTTGGTAACCCATCTTCTGAAGTTGAATCTTAAGGGAATTCCAAAGCTTGTATATGCATTTACAGCTCCGGAACATATGAAGAAGATCAGCCGGTTGATTTTTACAATATGGACAGGTTGGAGAGGTTTTGGAATTAAATTTATGCAGGGTAAGCCGTGTATAATATGCATTATTCCATATCATCATCTGGGTATATATCAATTTTTGAAGAGAAGTAGATTTGATAGTCAAGTCAATTGCTTTTAACATATTACTTTTGTCTGTCACTAAAATTTTATCTTCCCAATAGTTTGATAACAAAATTTTATATGAAAATGATTTTCATGCTGCTAAGAGGTGTGCAAATGATATAAGAAAAAGAAAACATAATTATTGTGGATCAAATGTTTTACATGTTTGACCAAATTTGTTATGTTGCAACAGGGACATGTACAGATTTGAACCTTCCAACAAGTGTAGTGAAAGCAATCATTTTACACTATTTCCTAAAGTTGCTACAGACATAGACATATATCAATAAAGTGATAAAGAGTTTAGATGTAATAATAATGTGACATTGTATCAAGTCAAATTAAAGTTGCAACAGAAGCGAGTTATGAAAGGTGTCTTTTCACATTTGAATGTGAATGTTTGGATGGTTAAGGTATTGCAATCAGTTAGCATATGCCTTTACTCTCAGGATAAGACTACAAGTACTGCAGCTGTATCCCTTTCTTTCCACCTGATGCATCCTTTAATTATCTATACTTTCATAATAATAACTCTACCACTGTTTTATTGCCATATGTTATCTTTAACAATGCTTATGGTATTCCTTTTAATATGAGAAGTTCCTACTGGGGCCAGTTACTGTGCTCAGTTAAGCCAGCATTTGAATATTAGGACTATCGATCTTCTACATCAATCAATGTACTTGCAGACTTTTCATGAGACATCTGTAAGACTATGAAAGCTGATCAGTCCAGCAGGCAGGATAATCAGAGACACCTGCAATCTATTAACAGGGAACATTTTCAGTGCTCTTCCTTGAATTGCTGGAGTGTGTGCATGTAATCATGTAGGTCCTTACACCATGTTTACATTCCTTACACTTAGTGCAGCTTTTGGTATTCAGGAATGTTAATGATTTCGCACCTCATTTGCATATTCACAGTGGTGACTCTACACTATAGAAGGTAATTTTGCAGCTAATACCATTGCATTGTAATGGAAAGACTGTTTTGAAACACATAATTTGATTCAGTTAGTAATACAAGACTTTGGAGAGTTATATATTTTCTACAGTGCTGTATTGTCAACATATGCTGCTATTTCTTAACTAATGCTTTTGGTTTAATACTAAAGGGTGACGTGCAGTGACTGCTGAAAAGCATTTGCATAATTTTGGATATATTTACTGTTATTCCTTCCTTTTGCCATAGCCATATTGGCATTTAATTATGCTCTTGAATGCTACATAACCAATTTATCATTTTATTTTGTGTGTGATGTATTCACAGTTATTACAGATTATTGGATTGTAAGCATGTAGGAAGATCTTGGATTTTCATTTGTGTTAGCAGAAAAATTGAATTTTGGTCTGTTTGTGCATATCTACCAAACTGAACTTCACAGCACTGAATATGGCAGTAGTAACAGTTTGGTGTTACTTTTCTAATGTTGTATTTCTAATTGTTATTGTCAATGCACAGTGTATTACAAATTTTGAACCTGTGTTATTTCTATTACAGAATAGTTATAAGATCTGTGCTGATAAATGAGTTTTTAATATACTTCTTTTTTTCTTATGGGTGGGAAGGGTTGGTGTGGGTGGGGGTGGATTAGGGTGGTGATGGTCAGTGGATTATGGGGCCAAATTTGTGTGCAGTCATAGTGAGCACTTAACATGTAAAAATGTTTGTGTGCATATTGGATGAATACCATCACACAGAACTGAGATCACAGCCATTCTGTCAATTTGTGTGCCTGTTTTCTGTTTCATCTCATATATGGATATGACCCAAGAAGACAGCTGTACACCATAAGCCACCATATAATGATGCAGAAAATGAGGTCATTATCCAGGCCTTATGCTGCCATTGAGCTTTTCTGTTAGGGAGAGGTAGAGGCTACCAAACCACTACTAACTGAAACCGAGGAATTTCTGTCTATTATCAGAGATCAAGATAGCTTGTCAGTGAGTTCCACCAGACTCCTTGATGTTGGTGTAGATGTGGATGACAGACCCAGGAAAAATATCTCATTGTTATAGCTTTATAATCATATATCCAAGATGACTAATATGTATATATATATATATATATATATATATATATATATATATATATATATACATATTATATATATATATATATATATATATATATATATATATATATATATATGAGCCAGTGATAACTGTGTGACTCAGACTACAGTCTTATAGAAAGAGTAAAGTTTGCTTTAGGTTTTTAGGGACAGGCAATGTTCACTGACCTTTTCTATGAGAACCTTTTTAATCTGCACTTGTGAATGGGGTCTGTTCTCTTTTTCTTGTTTCATTTGCATTGTGATACTTAGCAGACTTCTTTCTTTTCCATTCCTATCTTACAGCCATTTCTGGATTGCAGGCTGCCAGCCCACCTGCACATGGGTAAGCACGCATTTGTTTATTGTTACTACTATATATGATGTAGATCCAGGTCTATATAACAGCAATGTTTTGTAGCTTTAGCATTTGTTAAGAAGATTAATATAACTTTATTAAATGTGAAATATGCAGTCAAGTTTATTCTCCATTTTGCTGTTGTATTCAATGCTTGTTATCATGGGTGATCCTAAGAGTGGCAATGTAGAACTCCAAACACCTGGTGTCAGAGTATCGATAGCCTCTGATGTAGATGGTGGTGATGAACAGACATAGTCTGGGCTGCAGGGGGTCAATCTAACACTGAGGGTATGACTCCCACATTCCCTGACCATGTTTTAGACACAGTTAATATGCCTAAGCATACCCAGGGCACAGATACCTCTGATATAGGATAGTTTGAGTCTGACACAGTTGATCATGCTAGTATGGTTACTCCAGCTGCAGAGAGTTGCCTCTCCTGGTAGCCATCGTGAAGCCACAGTGCCACACAAGAGGGCTGGTAGGGGTGCTTGGAGGAGGCCTGCTGTCCACTCTCCTCCTGAAGCTAGTGTGTCCTTGAGTGCCACCAGATGTATGTGTAGGGCTGTAGTGGATGCACAGGCACATTCCACCAGGGCCCCTGAAGACATAGTGCTATTACTAAATGCCATGCATTCTGATGTGAGTGACTCCCTGGACTGTGTGGGCAACTACTTAGGATGAACAATACACTGGATGGATCTTTTTCTGTGATGGAATGTCTGTCTAGGGAGGGTTGGCATCCATGTGTCTGGAGAGCTGCTCCATCTTCTGGTGATTACAGACATGACCCTGCAAGTTACTACTCTCACAGTGACACTACATCCACTTTTCCATCAGTGATCGCAGTGTCCACACCCAGATGTGGTAGGCCATGGGCTTATAGTTCTGGACATAGTCCTGATCAGAGCTCATCCAGCAGACATTATTAATGTTCAGGTAGCACCCTGACTTGTAGCCAGGGCAGTGAAAGTAGCAGTGCAACTCCTGGCAGAGTTGGGTCTCATGGTTGGGAGAGACAACACTGAGCTGAGTAGTTTGCCATGCATGACTTGCACCTCTCCAAGATGCCAAGATGTAGTGCTTGTACAGTGCTTGATTGTGCTCAATCAAACAGACAGACACACATAGAAAAACTAATTCACTTTCCCATACCACTTCACACACATGTAAACTATCTAAACAGTTCTGTTGACTGTTATACATATGTTGTTACTGGCCTGAACACTGTATACTCTTGATGATACATGTGGTTCTAACTTGCACACTCTCACTTATTTGGTGTCAGTCTTGCCCTCCTACCCCCATCCTGTGCAGATGATGATGACTGTGCCCTGTTCTTTTCACATGTCTTTGTCAATTAAGGTTGCAATATAAGTCTAATGTACAAAGTGGATAGCTAATGCTTGCTTATTCACAATATTGGATTTATCAATATGTATTGCAGAGCTAGAGTTTTTGATTTCCTGCTCCTTCTCATTTGTGACTGGATTACTTATATATTGTAGCAACACATGGTATTTCAGTTAGTATTGTCATTACAGTATTGGAAGGATTAGGTATGTCTGTCTTGCTTCTTGGTATAGGTGTGCAAGTGATAGTAGTATTAACCTATTCCATGTTTAATGGATGGTGGTCAATTGAAATGCTTGATGTAAACTATTGGTTCAAAAATGTAACTGTATATTGCAAACATCTTAGAGAGAAATATTACTGACATAACTGTACATCACAGACAAAAGGCTCTCCTTAGGAGCATATATATATTTACATGAAAGTAAATGGTTATATAACTTGTTTTTTTTTCTTTTTCTTTACAGATTACACACTTTCCTTGTCATTACTACAGGTAACAATTGTGTCCTTGAGGGCTGACCCTGTCTGATGCTATCAGAACACAGCCATTACATAGTTAAGTAAAGGTTGTGGCACCTGACAGGCATCAGTTTTCCTATGTGTATGTGTGTTGGGTATTAGGTTTTGAGCTAGGTAGTGATTATGTGTGCTATCCTTTGCCTCTTAGCCAGAGCCAGGGCATACTGTCCACCAACCGGTGGTTCTCCATCAGACTCCTCATCTGTACTTGCTGCTGCTGGTCCTGCCTGTGGTCCTTGAAACTGTAGTCCTGCCCCTCGTTTTTCTTGCTGATGTTGTTTCTGAGAATTACATTGTGTAACATAGCACACACTATAAATATATTGGCACAGGTGCCCAGGTCATACTGCAGTGCACCTTCTGATGTATCTATTCACTGGAATCTTGATTTAAGCAAACCAAATGCATGTTCTATGATACTCCTAGTTTGTGTGTGGGCCTTGTTGTATCCTTGTTCAGTGGGGTTGTTCAGGTTTCTGTTGGGTGTCATGAGCTAGGGCTCTGGTGCGTAACCTTCATCCCCCATTAGATGCACTTGAGAAATGTCACCCCTAGCAAACCTGGTGTACAGCTCACAAGTGTGCCATATGTGTGAGCTGTGGAAACTTCCTGGGTTACCTGCACAGATATTGTAGATGATCCCTTGGGCATTACAGACAACCTAACAGTTCACAGAGTTGAAACCTTTTCTGTTGATGTATCTCCTTCCCTGTTCCCCAGGTGAAGTTTTTATTTCTCTGTATGTGCAATCTGTGGCCTCCAAAACTTAGGGAAGTGTGCTATTGCATAATAATTCTGCATTGTTCTTTGCTCTCCAGTAGTGTTCGTGGGAAACATATATACTCCCTTGCATGTAGTAGCATTGCATTTAAATTGCATTTAAAAACTGATGTAATATTCTAGAGGCAGATGCCTGTGACACCCCTGATGTATCTCCTGTGGGTTTCTGGAAAGTACCACTAGCTAGTATATGTAATGCTTTGTTTCCACTGGGATGGGTTCTCCACAATTTCCCTGGGGCCTAAGGTGGGGGTAGCAGAGGTTGCATATTTCCTCCAGTGTTTTCCTGTCCACCCTGTATCTGTCAACAATTTCCATATCATGAAGTCCATGATAAGTTAAATGGGGTCTAGACATCCTTCTTCTTCTTACCCAAAGTCTGGCAGCAGCAACAGCAGCACCCATATTAAAAGTCTGTTGCACATACAGGATAATAATATCAGCAGCAAACCTCTAACATGTTTTTGTTTTCTGAGTGTAAATGTGTCTGTATTCCAGAAAGTTTTGGTGTGCATTGTGAAAGCCTACACTGAGTGTACATAATTGCTTTATAGCTTCTTGAATAGTTCAGCCATGTTGGATTGGTTAATTAGCATGTACTTTGGCTCTTTATGCATTCATTGGCATATTTTGTCATTTGTCTGCATTTCACAGCTCTACACGTCTTTAAAGAGACACTTGACAAATACCAAATAGTATGCTATTGTGTTGGTGGCACTGTGCAATGCTAACATGATCACTATAATTTATGTAGCTCTTTATGAATCTTGGCCATTTTCTTTTGATATTGAAAATGTTGGCATTTCTTAGTTAGATGTATTCTGTAAAAAAAGAACAACATTCCAATAGTGAGCCATGATCACCACCCTACGGAATAAAAATATAATTGAAAAAATGAAATATTTTTACATGAGCATAGTATTTGCTTTAAGCACTAAGTAATGTTCTCATTGACATAAAAGCAGATTAGAAATAATGGAGCATAAGAAGCCCACATTGTGACTCTGGACATCAGCTTAAAATACTCCCCCCTCAAAAGTAAAAAAAAAATTATGACCCAAGATTAAATCCATGAAATGTCACAATACATTAATCTCTTTTAAATTTAAAGATGTAGTCACTAAAATAGATTCAAAAAAACACTCCAATCCTGTGTTCTACAATATGAAAGTAAATAAATCTTTAACATCACTATTAACTAAAATGTCATTATTATAAAAAGAGACACTTCACACCATATCCAAAAAAAATCCCATTAATCCTTTAGGACCCAAGGACAAACATTAACAATAACTTTAAGCTTACAGTCAATAAAAAATAGTTTTGAGTTCAGTCTTTAAACACCAAACAGCAATTATAGGCCATAATGGGGGGATTTAACTTATCTTTATAAATCCTTGGAATACTGAAGATTTTAGAAATCTGGGGTTTGGGAATTGTTAAAAAAAATTAAATTCTTGCAGGGAAATTAAACCTTCCAATAAAAAAACCATTTAAAACCATGCCAATGGAAGCACATGACTGATGAATTTCATTTAAAAAAACAATCTGATGAGATTCCCCATCCAAAATAAGATTTATCATCCTGCCACATAATTGATGGAATTAATCAAGACTAACACTTTCCTCCCTTATCAGTTTTCATAATACGTAAGCTCCTATTGGAACTAATATTCTTCCAAGTTTCTACTTCTGTTTGTAAAGGATTATAAAACCTGAAGGGGGTTGTCTTGGGGTGGTCTCCTGATATCATTAATAATTGATCTTTCAAAAACTAATACATTCCAATATATCTAAAGATTTCACTGGGAGCATCTATGTAGCTGGCTCCTAGGCATAGGTTCATAGGTAGGTACTAGGCTATTAGCCCTTGGGCCTATATATGCCTAGCCAAGGGTACCCTGGCTTTCGCCACCCAAGGAAAATTATTTTCCTGTGCCACTTTCGAGCAGAGCCACAGAAGTGATCCCCGGGGTGAATTTCCTATCTCCCATCCAATCATCAAGATTTTTCTTGAAGACTGCTAATGAGGAGCTTTGTTTGATATAGATAGGTAGTTTGTTCCGGAGTATGGCAAGTCTCTAGGACAGGAATCTATCTCTCCAGCATATTCTGTTTATTGTGGTGACAAGGTTTAGGTCCCTAGAGCACGTAGCTCATAGGGACTGGGATTTCTTTAAGTGAAGCATGTCTAAAAGCTCTGGGTTTGACATAGCTTTGTGTGTTAGGCAGAGATCGCCTCTGAGTAGGTGATATGTGATGGAGTAAAGCTGCAGTTTTTTGAGATGGTCTGCATAGGGCATCTGTTTGAGGCCAGTAATGCTCTTTGTGAGGTATTTCTGTGGCCTTTCCAGTTATTGTAGATGTCTTGTGAGGTACATACCAAAAGGGACATTGTACTCTATAATGGGTCTAATGAGTGACGAGTAGAGGGGAACAATGACCTCTTTTTTCCTGGATGAGAAACCTTTTGTGATGAGGTGTGCCAAGTAGAAGGATTTCCTGACTACTGTGGCGATGTGATTATCAAATGAGAGAGTACTGTCCACCTGTGTCCCAAGGTCTCTTATCACACTTTTGGTGTTCAGTAGACAACCGCCTATGTGGTAGTTCATGGGTACAGAGTTTTTACCAAAGGGATGACAGTGCACTTTTTGGCATTGAGCTTGAGGCCATGGCTTTGACACCAGGCATCTGTCTCAGCGAGGCCCTTTTGCAGGATGTCCACATCTTTTGGACTTTTGATTATGGCTCCTAGTTTGCAGTCATCTGCAAACTTCATTAGCCAAAGACCTTCTGTGTTGGCCTGTACTTCAGAGAAGTAGATACCAAACAGGAGAGGACCCAGGACTGAACCCTGTGGTACTCCACTTGTCACCGGTCTGAAGTTGTATTTGGAGTCTGCTACTTTCACAGTGTGGGTTATGTCAGTGAGCCAGTTGCCAACCCATCTTGTGACATAGGGATTTATACCTAGTTTAGTGAGTTTATCTATAATTCCAGAGTGGGGAATGGTGTTGAAAGCCTTGGTGAGATCTAGATAGGCTGTGTGAACCACCTTACCCTCATCTACGGCTTTGGTGACTGCTTCAAAGAAGTCTATCAGGTTTAGGAGACATGATCTGCCTTTTACAAACCCGAACTGGGTGAAGTCCTGAGTCTGGAGATTACCAATGTCATTGTTTATAAGTTCCATGATGATACATTCCATAGCCTTGCAGACCAGGCTCATTAGGCTAATGGGGCGGTAGTTTCCGGGCTCTGTGGTGGCTCCCCCTTTGTGGAGTGGGATAACTGTCGCTGTGCACCACTCAGTGGGCACATAGCCTGAGGTGAGGCTATGATTGAACATGGTACTTAGGTGGGGTGCCAGTTCATTCTGTAGTTCATGTAGAACACAGCCTGGTATGTTGTCAGGTCCCATGGATGCTTTGTTTCTGGCTTTGGATAGTGTGCTTTTTACCTATGCAGCCGTGATTACAGGAACCTTGCATTCTTCTGGTATAGAGATAGGCCCTTTAGGGGATGACGGGGGGGGGGGTAAAGTTAGCACTGAGCCTATCTGCCAGGATGTTGGCAATATCAGTTGATTCTGTATATTTAGTGCTATTGTGCTGTAACTCAGAGCAGATCTGAGTGTTGCCATTGAGATTCTAGACATAGCTATAGAATGCTTTGTGGTTTTCTTTAGAGTCAGTGGCAATTTTCTTTTCATAACTAGCTTTGGAGGATTTTATGAGGGATCTCAGCTTCTTACTGAGGCTAACCAGGGAGTTTCTCCAATCATGGGATTTTACTCTTTTTTGCAACAGTTTCTTTCTTCTGTTGTAGAGTTTGTTTATGGCAGGGGGCCACCAGATTGGCTTCCTTTTTTTGCAGGATAGCATCTTGGTTCTGTTAGGGATTGCATGATCCATGCACTCATGTAAGTGCTTATAAAGTGCATTTGTGTAGGATTCAGCAGTCATACCTCTATTGTCCATCAGCATGGGTGTCGTGAAGTTTGCCACTTCTGTCTTAATAAGTGTGAAGTTGGCTTTGGAGAAATCTTTTACTGTGGTTTCCCTAATGGGGGGTGGGGGAGGGATGTGGATGTCTAGGTTGATTAGCTTGTGGTCAGATCTGACCAACGAGGAAGTGTCCTCTGGTGTGGAGCACCGGTTGCCCATGTTGGTAATAACCAGGTCTAGGATATTGCTGCCCCTGGTGGGGGTGTGGATAAGTTGATCCATGGCATTGGAATTTATGAATTCCAGAAAACGTTGAGCGCAAGAGTTGGTACATGAGTAGTTTTCCCAGTTTATGGTAGGGTAGTTGAAATCACCCATTATTAGGGTGTTAGGTTGTACCCTAATATTTTCCAGTGTATCAAGAAATGAGGAGTGGGAATCCTGGGGCATGGTGGGGGATCTGTAGCAAACTACAATTTATTGCGGTGTTGCCCAGAGTTAGTTGCACTTGGATAATCTCGGATGCATTATGCCGAGCAACTAGCCTGGAGGTGTGGATATCCTTAATGAATATGGACACACCTCCATCTTTAGTGTTTCAGTCCAGGTTAGGTGGCTGAAAGGTGTGGTATGAATTATAGCCTGGTAATGCAGGGGTACTCTCTGGAGCCTTGAACCAGGTCTCTGTAACTGCACAGATGTCAATGTTCTCCATTTTAAGGAGTGCCTCGAGTGAGTGCATTTTGAGGTTTAGACTTCTAGCATTGAGTAGCAATACCCTCAGATTCTTCTTGCCTGTACCTGTTAGGGTGGTGAATTTGTCATTTGAACCTTGCCTAAAAAAGGCACTATAGGGGTGGCTAGAGCCTTAGCCAGTATCCGGAATCCCAGGGGCGACAGGTGCAGGCCATCTCTGGCAAAGCATCATGGTTTGTCGATCATGTCATCCCAGGCAGACAGATACTGGATCCCCTTAGAATGACACCAGAAGCTTAGCCAATTGTTGAAGTCAATCATTTTGTCCTTGTACTGTGGTATCATTCTGGGTGATGGCAGGATGCTACTCAGGGTTAGGGTCATAGCTACCTGGGCTACAAGATCGGACAGCTCCTCCATGTCCCTTTTCATGTAGTCCAAGGAGGTACATCTCAGGTCATTCACACCAACATGGACAATGACAAAGTCATATTTGTACTTGTTGTGGAGTGACCTGAGTGCATGCGTTATGTGGCAGATCCTGGCACCTGACAGGCAGCTGACAGTAACTTTCTCCTTGTTTAGCCTGGTGAGTGGAACATCAGTGTGCCTGACTATAGAGTCACCGATGACTAGAGTGTTGGGTACGTTGTTATGCCTTATGGGCTGTGGTTGAGTGGCACACTGAGTTTGTGGTCTATGCATCATTTGGATTGTGTTGGGGGGTGGATGTTGCTTGTCTTTCTGCTTTGGAGGTCTCTGTTGCTTGGGCAGGTTTTTACTGAGACCCTCCGTGAATGTAGGTGTGTGTTTTGTGTTTCTATGTGTGTGTTTTGGTGGTATAGGTTTTGAGGGACTATGTGCTGAGTGTGGTGTGGTGCAAGTGTTTACCTTCTCCTCTTGACTGTCTAGTCCAGTCTTAGGTGAAGAGAGCTTTGCTTCCAGTTTGGCTATATAAGTGCATCTCTTACAGGTTGTAGTGTTGGGTGGTAGGAGGAGAGGGTTGTCTGTGTACATGAGGCAATTACTGCATTGCCCCAAGATACCCAGATTCATCAGCTAGACAGGCGAAAACACCAGGAGCTGACCCTTAGACATGCCTGGATAGGTGCTTATTTGTTAAGTACTAGAAACTGTTTTCCTCTAGACAGTGAGGAATTTTGAATGCTGTAGTAATTTGTAGCTTATTTAGTGCTTACAAAAAGTTCTGAACAAGTGCTGAGCTCAAAGAAACAGACTTGAGTGCTGAAACAAAAAAAAAACTGGCTAGTTCTAAGAAACAAAATTAAGCTAGAAGGCTTCCCTCCAACACAGAAAGGCTTGATGGTTTAGAAGCCTACAAATAGTCCTGGCCACAGCAAATCTATATCCAGACTAGACTACCCACAGGAAAGGCAGGAAACAAGCTTAGACATTTTTTTTTTTTTTTTTTTTTTTTTAGTGGAAAGAGAGAAAGGAGTAGCAGAAACTAAGCTGATTGGTCTTCTCAAATGTTCTCCCTGTATTAGGTAGAATGAAGTAATGACACTAGACTGGGAGGAGGGTTCCAGATCAAATTTACAGTAGGGGTGGGCAACTGCAAAGCCACCAACTATAAGAACAACATACCAATAGGGAGGGTGGGAAACAAACTGCAGAAATGTTTCTCACAGCAGAAAAGCAGCAGTGAGCCTTTAAATGAAAGTTTTAAACAGCTAAAGGAGCCTCTAGAGAAAGTGTTTGCAAACAAATTATCAGAAACAAACAACCCAACAGATGCTTAATAAAAGTGGACAATTTCCAGTTAATACCTCACACACACAGTGAAACTAGCTAGAAAAATATACAGTACACAAAGTGCTATAAATAACTCGAACAAAATAAGCAAAAAAACAGGATACTTAATGTTATATATTATAGATCCGAGTTTGCTCAGTGTCCTTCTTTCGATTAGCTCAGTGTGAAATGGCAGAAACACTCACAACTTAACTTCTTACGTAACAGAAAGTTGAAACCTGAGATAACTTTTAAGGAAAAAAAAAAAAGCTCAAAAGAACCAATGAGGTGTTTAGTCTAAGCTGTAGTCCAGGTGACCTCAGTCAGCCAATGACCTTAAACAGTTCTCTCTCACTGAAATGCCTGATAGCTTTGACTAAACCAAGATGTCCCTGAATATGTGCTCAGACACACAGCCTCCTCAAATACTAGGCCCAAATACAAGCCTGAATATGGACAATGCTACAAATATCCACACTACTTAGAAACAAACTGCAGAAATGTTTCTCACAGCAGAAAAGCAGCAGTGAGCCTTTAAATGAAAGTTTTAAACAGCTAAAGGAGCCTCTAGAGAAAGCGTTTGCAAACAAGTTGTCGGAAACAAATAACCCAACAGATGCTTAATAAAAGTGGACAATTTCCAGTTAATACCTCACACACAGTGAAACTAGCTAGAAAAATATACAGTACACAAAGTGTTATAAATAACTTTAACAAAATAAGCAAAAAAACAGGATACTTAATGTTATATATTATAGATCCGAGTTTGCTCAGTGTCCTTCCTTCAATTAGCTCAGTGTGTGGCATGGAAGCCAATTCAGTGGAATCAAAAATTAAAACTAAATTTATCATACATAAAAAGGTCTTACATTCTATTACCATATTTATATAATGAAAATGTTAGCTGGAATGAAAGTAAATCCTTTCTTAAATAAACTAATATGAATATGAGTCAAACTTGAAAAACAGAATAGTCATACAAATGAAATACTTGAATTAAAAATGGTAATGTAGGGATTATTAGTGTCTGTTTCTCAGACACCCCCATATGGTTGCATCCAGATCGTAAGGTATGGTTTGATGACTCTGACATCACTGTCTGATTCACCAGTCTTTTTGACCTCATCAGTGGAGGTTGTACTAAAAAATCATGATCAGAAGAAAGCACAGGTGATTCTACCAGTCCATCAGACATAGTATGTTCTTTATGAGAAACCAAATTATTGGAACTGAAAAATTTATAGACATTATTCACAGCATAAACGTTCTCATATCCCAATATTTTCTTTTTTTTTGCTTGCATGGATAATATCCACATCATTTTTGATGTTATATATGCAGACTTACAATATGTAAATAAAAGATAATTTCTAATGGATGTATCCAAGTCCAATACTTCCTTGATACATTTTTCTAGCAAAGAATTGTTATGTTTGATAAAAATGTCCAGGTATTCCATTCTGATTCACTGAAAAAAATGATTGATTTCCTTATAAAGTGGGCTGTCAGATGTAACACCAACAGTAAACTTATGAACACGGAGTACTTTGGGCGTGATGTCATTGCATATACAAAGCACAAAAATGTGTATTATCAAATTGTAAATTCTTCACTTTAGTGAATTTCTTATCAAAACACTCTAAGTCCTCCTTAAGAGTACCTTCATCTGTAGCAACAAACAATTTACTGGAAGAGGAATTAGAAGGAGGATGTGGACAGAGCCAAAAATTCAAACCCATACTGTTCGGTAAAACTTCCATATTTACAGCCCGTACAAATACACCATCACCGGAGCCTGAATATTCCACTTTGACACCACCATCCAGAAACATAACAGGCCCACTTGTCAACTTAGTATTAACCCCACTATCAGGGTTAACTGAATCAGAATTAATATGATTGAAAAATCTAGGAAGCTGGGTGAAAAATTACACTATTCCATCTGGTATATTAATGGTAGTGAAACTACTGCTGAGATTGTGTGTGGCAGTAGAACAACTTTCGTACACAGAAAGAAGATACCACAGAAGAGCTGTAAAGCTTTTTAGAATTTTCTGTCTTCATACAGAGTTAACAAAAATGTCCAAACAAAATCTTAAGTATTTAACAGCTTCCTGTTGCTTTTCTGTGGTGGCTGCTGACCACGGCACTGTTAATGTACTAAAGCTTAACAACTGTTTAACAGGAGTGAGGGGGTATTTAACAAACACTTGTTACGTACCCTTTTGACATCAATCAGGTACTTAACAAGCCTGTATTTTCATAGTTTCATAGGTAAGTACTAGGCTAGCTGCCTTAATGGGCTATTTTAAGCCTAGCCAGGTTCCCTTTTGGTGATAAAATTAACCTATCCCATTTAGTGTTAGATTACCCTTACCCATCCCATTGTTGATAATTATATATTACCTTTAATGAGAATAACTGGGATCATGCCACAGATAATTTGAGGGGACCTATGCATGGGATTAAGCATTTAGGAGCTGCATCTGACCATTAATAGTACGGGGGGAGTCCTTGGGTAAATTTTCTGTTTCCCATCCGCAAATTCAAGTTGCGCTTGAATATGTACAAGGATGAGATTTGCTTTACATGGATGGGGAGTCTGTTCCAGAGGAGTGACATCCTCTGTGAGATATACCTATCCCTCCAAAAAGTACTAATGATGTTGCAGAAAAGGTTTAGGTCCCTGAACCGAATATTTTGGATACCATTTGACTTGCTGATGTGCAGTAAATCCATCAGTACTGGGTTGGAGAATGCCTCGTATGCTAAATACAGGTCACCTTTTAGCAGTCTGTATAATACCAAGGATAGCAACAGGGCTTTAAGATGGTCAATGCAGGACATATTGTTTAGGCCTTGTGTCCTTTTAGTAAGGTATCTTTGTGGGCATTCCAGTTGCTGCATGTGTCTGGACAGATATATGCCAAAGAGGGCATTATACTCAATGACTGATATAATAAGAGGTGAGCAAAGGGGAGCAATGATATCCCTAGATCTAGAAATAATCTTTGTGTTTTAAGCTGTGCAACAGGGAAGGATTTTCTAACTACAATAGACACATGTTGGTCAAAAGTTAGGTCACTGTCCATATAAGTTCCCAAATCTCAAACAACTTTGTCAAATGTTAGGGGACCATTGTCAGTGTGATAGTTCATTTGGCCAGATGACTTCCCAAAGGATGCAATAATGCATTTTTTTGGCATTTAGTTTCTGTCCATGATTTTGGCACCAGTAATTTATTTGACATTTTTATTTATTTATTTATTTATTTATTTTACATTTGTTAACCGGGGGTGTCTGACTGAGCCGAAAAGGCCCTTTTTCAGCAGAGGCCCGGGGAGAAAAGCTCCACAAAGAAAAATTACAGACACATTTAGTTATTTAGACATAATCAGTATACACACAAATTAAAAGAGACATGTTTTTACAGTGGTATGCGGCACAAACAGTTACAGTGGAGAGAACAATCAAAAAAGATATTAATTTTAAAAAATAAAGGTAAGTAATAGATTTGTGGTGTACAGCTGAACTTTGGAATGTAGGTAGAATACATACATAGTACACAGGTACAGTACATACATTGTAGATTAGCCAGTGTTTGTGAGTAAGATTGAAAAACTATTATCAATTGCTCTAGATTTAGTATGCATATGTTATCCGCTTTCACTAGCCTGAGCAATCATGGCACTGCCAACTTTGCTTGAGATGTTGCCTGATGAGGTCTTTAAAGGAGGCTTTGGATGATGTGTTTTGAATGCTAGTAGGGACAGAGTTCCATTTTAGCCACCGAACTACTATATAGTGCATCTCCAAAGCTATTGTAGCTGTTGGTGACTTCTAGTAGTAGTTTGCTTGATGATCTAAGAGGCCTTTTGGCTGAGTGATGTTGTACTAGGTTTTTGAGGGCAGGACACTTATTGGGAGGTAATAGATAGAATGACAGAGGCAGAGCTGATTGTAGGTTAGGAGGTTGGGCAGTTCAAGCCAGTGGAGCTGTCTCAAAGCAGTACAGTGATGAGTTCTATATGAGCAATTTGCAGCAACGCAGGCAGTTCTGTTATAGCAAGCTTCCATTTTGCTTAGTTCAGTTTTGTTGAGATTAGTCAGAATGGGAGATGAAGTTGGAGCAATGGCTGATCTTGTGTTGTTGGTAAGAAATGGTTTGATCGGTAGAGTGACCCCAGCTTGGCATGTACTTTTTAATAGTTAAGTTCAGATGACTATCAAATTTTAGGTGGGAGTCTATGGTTATTCCCAATAGCTTAGCCTGTGCCACTGGAGCAATTGGAGTAGCATTTGTGGAGTAGATAGTGAATTGACTGTTAGTGTTTTTGTTAGAACTGGTTATAATCATAAGCTGAGTTTTCTTTGGATTGAGGATAAGTTGGGCTTTGGTAAGGTAGTTTTCAACACCAGAGAATGCTAGTTGAGTTGTTTGCAGGAGGGTGGGAATGTTTTGTGCAGCACAGATTAAGGTAGTGTCATCTGCATACTGAATTATAGATGCATGCTGTGTGGAGGTGTGGAGGTCATTTGTGAAGACTGTGAATAGTAGTGGTCCTAAGATAGAACCCTGTGGGACTCCTATAGTTATGGGCAGCTGAGGAGAGAGAATTTTCCCATTTCACAGCTTGGTACCTGTCAGTTAAGTAGCTTTGGAACCAGGTAAGAGTGGAATTAGATAGATGATATTGGTTTAGTTTGTTTAGCAGGATTTGGTGCGAGACTGTGTCAAATGCTTTGGACATATCCAAAAAGAGTTGACACTTGCAGGCCTTCATTTTGAGGCGGTTTACTGTGTCTGTGAAGCAGAGGAGAGCTGTAGTGGTACTATGGGCAGGTCTGAAACCATGCTGAGTAGGTGACAGGATGTTGCAGTCTAGGAGATAGTTTAGCATCTGGGTATGGATGCATTTTTCTAGGATTTTGGCCAGGGGAGAGTAAAGCAATGGGTCTGTAGTTATTAAGTTCAGTGGAGGTCCCTTTATGTATGGGTGTAACATAGGATATTTTCCAGAGTTTGGGCACATAGTTTTCAACAATTGATCTGTTTATGAGAGTGGAGACTGGGATAGCAATAGCATCTGCTGTAAGTTTCAAGAAATAGCTGGGGAGTAGGTCGGCTGCTGTTGATGAGGTTTTAGTTTGGAGAGCATGCTTTTGATTGGAGTGGTGGAAACTGGTTTGAGGGTAAAGCTAGTATTAGACTTATTTGTGTTGGGGGGGATAGTGAGGAAGGAATTGTCCTGTGATACTAAGGATAGAATTGAGTTCACAAAGTGGGAGTTGAATTGTGTTTCGATGGGAACTTTTGTCAGGGGGGTGGTTGGTTTGGGGTAGCTTTTGGGTGGATTTTAGTAGCTGGTTTACATTTTGCCAAAATTTTGTGGGTTGTGTTGGTATTTAGTTTGTAATGTTGTGTAGTAGGATTTTTGTCCAGCCTAATGCATTTTGCAGTTCTTTAGGCTTTGTGTTTCTGCAGTGTCTCTGGACTTGAGGATTTGTTTGGTTTCTTTACTGAGCCATGGGTTTGTAGAGGTTCTAACGATTTAATGGAGCAACAGTGTCTAGGTGTTGTAGAAATGTTTTGTTGAAATATGCTACAGCCTGGTCAAGTGGGAGGGTTTTTAGGGGAGTCCAGTCACAGTTACACAGTAAAGTGTTGAGGACCTCAGGAGAATTTTGTGTTTCTAGTGGATATATAGTTAGTGGTTTTGCATATGCTTGTTCTACATAAAGTATATTATGTTGTGGTCACTTAAGGTGTCTGGGAGACTGCCTGTGTGAGGGTACAATGTGGGGTTGCTAGTTAGGACCCAGTCAAGGATGGATTCCCTTTTAGATATTTTATCACACCTAGTTGGAATTTGGACTAGCTGCTGGTAGCCATGGAGATTTATTAGATTACTTGGTGGTTCTGATATACAGGTGAACCAATCTATGTTGAAGTCCCCCAGAATAAGGGTTTCTTGTGAGTATGTGGAAGAACACCAGGATAAGAAGTCTTCAAGGCTAGCAGGTGTATTACCAGGTGGAATATAGATCACAATTATGGTGATGACCTTTAGGGTGAAGTTGAAGTTGTGAGATAAGTATGTCCCAATTATTGGGGAGGGGTAGGAGTGACAGTTAAGTTGGACTTGTAGAGTAAGGCAGTTCCACCCAAGTGGTCTGTCTTGTCTAATGATATTGTAGCGGTAGGAGAACTTCTGAGTTAGCTATGTTTTTATTTAGCCAGGTTTCTGTTAAAGCAACTATGTCTGGGGAGTAGTGTGCTATTGTGGCCTGGAGTTCAGGTATTTTATTTTTGCTACTTCTAATATTAATATTTAGCATTAAAAGATGGTTTTGCTGCTGTTGTTGATTTGCCCAGGGATGAAGAAAGTGGGGGTGTTATGTTCTGACATTTGTGTTTGAGCAGTTTGTGTTGGACAGGATGGATTTGGGCCTGGGTTGGGGTGGATATCCCCACTTATGGTGAGCCTGGAGTTAAAATGGTTATACAGATGTTGGAGTTTGGTGAGGAGTGTGAGAAAGTATTGTGTTTTGGAGTAGGAATGAGAGCATATGTGTTTAGTTCTGAATTGGTCCGTTATGTAGTTCTTGAATAAGTGTGGGCAGATATTATTATAATGTGTGGTGTCTGTGTATGAGAGTGCATAATGCAGTGTTGTGCTACTAAGTTTAGGGATATTGCTAGAGTGATAACTTGTGGTGTTGTAAAGAATTATGAGAAGACAGACTAGATTTAGTTGTGTGATAGTCATGGTTATAAAGTTTATGTTGTTTCTAGGTGGGGGTCTGAATAGGAATTATAGGTTGTACTATATGTGGATGGGGAAGTAATGTGGGTGATGCAAAAAATGCCTAGTGGGAATGAGAGTGATTGGGAGTATTTTGTGTGGAGCAAGTTGGTGTGGTTTAATGTGATATAACTTGAGGAGCTGTGATTGGTGGAGGTGATGTGAGGGTGAGCTGTGGGTGTGGCTATGATTACTATAAATGTAGAGGTAGTGGGGGCGGGAGGGAATAGGGGCAGGGCAGGGAGCCAACCAAGGCAAGAGAAAAAAGTAAGTATTACTTTACAAATCTGAACACTAAATTCCTGAGGTCTAATGGCTTACCAGCTAGCAGAATGTAATTGCTGAAAGCACTTGTGTCCTGGTGGGACATAAACCTTCCCGCAGAATGGCTAAGTCATATGTGGGTTCAATGACTGTTCCTAGTTTGCAGTCATCCACAAACTTAGTCAGACAGAACCCTTTGGTATTGGCTTTTACTTCAGAAAAGTAGATGCCAAACAAGAAATGTCCCAGCACAGAACCCTGGGGGGATAGGAAGTCACTGCCAATTGGTCTCTTTGTGGAGGTAACTTCCCCTAATTTGCTTATCTGCAGCCTATCTGTTAGCCAGTTGGCAATCCAGCTGATTACATAGGAGTTTATTCCCAGTTTATTTAGCTTTCCCACTATGCCTGAGTGGAGAACATAATCACGGTGTTCCATGAACTATAATAATAATAATAATATTAATAATAACAATAATGGTAATCTGCTTGCTTTCATTGAGTGTACATGCATAATGGGCAGCAGAGTATTATAAGTTTGCTTACAATGTACTTACATGATTACATGGATGATTGCTGGCTCTGGTAGACTGGTCAGCAAGAACTAGAGGACAAAGCATGCAACAGGTACTGGTATAAAAAATTGTTTTGAGATTGCCATAAGATTGTTGAATTGGGCATTATTAGTAAAAGCTACATATGACAATGATGGCGAACCTGAAAATGTCACATGTCAATCAGCATTCTATCCTGGTTAACAATTACATAAAGAAAAAAATAAAATCTTATTGTGAATATAGCGATGCAAAACTGGTGCAAGATGCCCCCATATTGGTAAGGACAATGTCTAAGATGGTGTTCCCCCTAATGGGTACTCTGATTAATTCTTACAGGGTGTTTGTATTTACAAAGTCTAGTAATCCCTTAGCCTCTGCACTTGAGGAAGTGCAAGTTTCCTAATCTATAGTCGAGTAGTTAAAATCACTAAAGAAAATGTTATTGAGTTGAAATATTGAGAGACTCCATTTCTTGCAGATGGGTATTGTGGATTTCTTGGGTAATAGAGGGAGTTCTATAGTGATATATTATATAGTACAGGACATTTCTGATGGTGATTTGGACATGAAGCAGCTTCAGTGCATCATGCTAGTTTACCAACCTTGATGTGAGCTTTCTTGAATGAGGATTGAGACACTTCTACATTTTTCCCTCCTATGCAGTGACTGGTCTAAAAGTGTGAAAGGCATTATAACCCTGTTCATGTTCTCTGCTGTTTTAAACCATGCTTCAGACATAGAAGTCTACAGTTTCCAGGATGAGCATGGATTGTAGGGAGTGGAGTTTCTTGTTTAGGCTGGTAGCTTTGATTAGTAATACCTTTATTTATTATTTTGCATGTTTCATTATGTTGGTAGGTTTATCTGGTTGAGATTACTTAAAAAGGCAGTATGGGGCCAGGTTTGCTATTTGAGCGGGACTATCCCAGGATCAGCAGCTCAATCCCGAGTCCTGCACTACTGGATAAAATCCCGGCAAAACAGCCTCCGCTTTGCGATTTATGATTGGCCCTTATTCCGGCCTAGGAGACAATCATAAATCGCAAAGCAGAGCCACCTCTGTTCAATGAGGAACTACCTGCTGTTCCACAAGAACGAAAGACCTTTTTTTTTGTCCCTACCTAGCCCTTCAGAAATCTGGCAACCATGGGGGAGATGTGTTTACCAATATTTGACAACCCAAAAGGGACAGGCCATCACTGGTGAAGCAGAGTGGTTTTCTGTATAATGTCTAATTTGTTTCTCCAAATAAAGACATATATATTCTTTATTTGTATTTGTTAACTGACATAGTGCACTGATCCATGCATGCTAATTTTAGGTTCAACCCAGAGGACACACAAGCATAAACAAAGTAAGAAGAAAAGGGTAAACAGAAAAAAAAATGTCAATGCCAAACATAGCTTACATCCATGAATTGCCTATGTATTACACAGTATATCAATCAAGTGTTCAGGCATAGAAAACAACAGATATACAGCAACTGTTTTAGAAAATATCAAGCAGTAAGTCAAAAGTTCAGAGAAAATTCCAAGATATGCAAGTTTTTTTTCAAGACGTGATAAATTTGTTGCTATTGTTCACATGTGTGTGTGTGTGTGTGTGTGTGTGTGTGTCCTTATGTACTCATGATAATTTTTCAAAAGTAAACAAATTATGCTTTTGAAATGCAATACACAATTACCATGCTTATTTACTTATTTACACAATTATTATATTGCTTGTTTGTTTAATAGGTATACTGCATGTAATGTTAAGTTGATAACAATACACCAGAAACTAAATATTTATGCCAAAAAGAGTCAAATCAAGTTAATCTTAATTTTATAGTTTATGACTTTTTTAACAGGGTCACTAAGTTCAGCTGTGTATGCAACTGAATGACTTTTATGTTGAAGGATTCAAGTTCAGCTATGTAGTTCAAGGACTTTTACATTGAAGGCAATCCTCTGTTACGGAGGAATTTCACTGAAGGGTGGGGCAAGGGGCCATCAACTGCTGTATTGTAAACAGCTGGAATTCCTAGAAATCCAGAGTTCACACATAGGGGTTAGGAGAGAAGAATGAAAACAAAGAAGAGGTGTAGGAATCTAGGGTTACTATACAAAAAGAACCTTGTTCCAGGACGCTTCAGCTTGCTGCTGTTTTATGAGCTGTGTTGCCTACTCGCCTGTGTGTTATCACTGTCATAATTCCTTTCAGTTGGTTCTATTATTATAAATCAAGAATATTTATTGTACTTCATGAAGCTGCCGAAGTGAATAGATGTTTTTACTCAGCCTGTCCCATCCCCCACTTCCAGTCTCAGGGAGCATTTGAGGTCTTGAGTCACTGCCAACACAATTTATTATGCATGTCAGCAAAGCATAATAAATAGCAGCAAGGTTTTGTGCTATGGGTATAAACCATAATATAAATGCATCCTCAATATTTCTTAAATTCTGCTGTTTTTCAAAGATGCATGTGGTTATGACACTTGGCTACAAATATGTTGCTGTATACTTCTGGCAAGCTGTTCTTTCTTTCTTTCTTTCTTTCTTTCTTTCTTTCTTTCTTTCTTTAAGATCATTTCATTCCTGGAAAGAAAGCAGAAGATGAAATGATCCACTCAGCACAGCCCCATGTGGTTCTGTCAGTGAGAACTTAAAATAAATACCCAACACAAACTGAAGCCTAATATTAGTCAGGGCCATAGCCAGAAATTTCTGTTTTGTACGCAGACCTCCCTCATACTGCTACCCTAACTGACCAATTAACATTTAACCCAAATGTACACATTTCTCCAGCTGTTACACCTTGAATATATGTGTAAGTTTAATCTCTTGCAGCTGAAACCATTAAAAGGTTGCTTTTAGTGAAGTAGTCCTGTCTGAATAAATTCTGTGTAAAAATTATGCCACAGATATCAGACAGTTTTACATGTCTATAATGTTTTTGAGTTGTTACAATTCCCTGGCTTAATGCATCCTCAGGCTGTGGCTGAAATAGATCTTTACAGATCAGTCCACAGCCATGGTCAACAAATGAATGAAAGAAAGAACGAAATAAAGAAAGTGTACTTATCTGAGTACATGGAGTATCACTGGTTACAGCAAATGTCATGTTAGGGGCCCCCCTAGGCACTTCAGTATTAGTATAATTTTGTCAATGCCGTCCCTCCTAAGCAACCTTTTAGTTTGTGCTGAAAACTTTTAGGAGTAGTATGCACAGACAGACCTGTAGCTATAAGTTCTTACATTACAACAGTCCTATGTAACACACTATGTTGACTTGTCTAACAAAGAGACACTTAACAGTTACTGGCATTTAATTGCAACAATAATACATTACAACAACTCTATGTACAGGTCTGGACATAAACTGAAATGATGACTAGGCCTGATACCAAATCAAATAACGATGATGACTAGGCCTACCATTTCAGCAGCCCCACAAACACCCTCCACTCCTCTTCCTCTGACCCCCCCCCCCCCCTTTGGGCTCCCCATACCATGCACATTACTTTTTTTCTTCCTTTTCTCACATTTTGCCTTACTCTCAGTGTTTTAAGAAGCCATAAATTTCCATACGCTCTGAAGTGCATTTTAAAGTTTTTTTTTTAACACAACCTTTTCATCCAATAATGGCTAGAACAGAAATTATGATTGATTAAGGAAAGAAATTTACTGTTGCTGTTCAGCTTTAGTTTTCCTTGCATCTTTTCAATACTCCTTTCCCAAACAAGACAGCACAGTCATAATCATTTAGAAAATAACACAAATATGCCAGCACCCAAGAAGCCACAGGGTTATCAATGGGATGCATTTTAGAGCATTTTCTCAGCATTTTACTCCAATGGTGGCCTAAACAAAATCATGAAAAAGAAAAGAATTTCAGTCTTATTTTTTTTTCATAAGTTGTGCCCAAGGCTTAATGTTCAAAGCTGACAAAATAGTAGCTCACAATAAACTAACAAGCCAGTTGTGGGAATACATAGGTTTTATCTGGGAATACTGTCTGCCCCCCGCCACAAAAGACTGTCATTGCCTGTGTATCTCTCTGGTGTTAGACTGGGATGAAAGCAGAGGTTTAAATTGCCTTACTCATATATTTCAAGTGACTGCTGATATACATATACATAGCATGCTTCCTCATCCCTAACCTTCAAAGGCAGCCACATGTATATGTGCCTGATGTGATTGTGAGAATGATTTCAGTAATATATTCTAATTTGTTGCTCCTAGACAGTACACCTCCCCTACACAAGCTATAATAACCTACTTTGTACACCTAAGACGTCTGTGAGAAAAGTAAATAAACAATAAAAACACTGCCCTCAGCTCAAGCACAAGCTATAATGACTTCATGTGTGCACCTCTAAGGTTTGACTATTATGAAAGCAAGAGTTGTAATAACCACTCAGTCTTCAGCCTCCTGTAACCCGTAGCAGCTTTCTCTGTACACACACATTTGAGCAGAGCTGGTTTTAGAATGGGTGTGGTTGAAAACAGAGGCTATTATCAGGTTTATCCTAAAAGGGTCATATCTCAGCACTATTCAGGTTAACAGCTCAGTCAGAAAAGTGAAACATTTTTTGTCCTAATTTTTCTTCAACCAGCAATAGCTTTTGTGGGGGTCCCCACAGAGTCAAGGATGATTAAGGGAATCCCCATTATCCATTTAGACAGTCTGGTGAGTGGAAACCACCAGACTCCAAGAATATCTAAGTGTCTGAATGCTCTTTTATATATTTTTATGTCTTACTTTTGAAATATAATTATTTGTTAGGTACTTTTTTTTACTGATAACCAGAAGGATAATGTCTGTGTCCTGGCAATTATTGTGTGCATGCACAGATGAAAATCAGTGATATTTTATACACACACACACACACGCGCGCGCACACGCACACACGCACACACACACACACACACACACACACACACACACACACACACACACACACACACACGCATAAGCCTTAGCAGTACAAGTTTTGTACTTATTTCAGCAGTTGTCAAACAGCAGCAGGGGTAAGTCACTTTTATCTCATTGAGCAATAATGCATACCTGTCACTGTCCCCGATTTCACATACCTGTCACTGTCCCCGATTTCACAGACCTTTCCTGATTTTGTTCATACTTTTGCTTTCTCCTTCGCAAAAAGTTTGATTTCTTGGTAGATCATTCAGGATTGCAAACAGTCAATCAATCCAGACATCTGAGTTTTATACTTATTGTCCAAAAATACATGTTTATACAAAAGGTGTTATTCTAGTAACTTTTTAAATAAATTAGAGTAATATTTAAATGTATTCCTGATTCTGAGCCTTTATTGTATTATTTTGGGACTGCACTGAATTCCTAAGCAAAGAAATCTAGAGTTATAGTATCTGGTGTTCTGGTATTATTTATAAAACTACCTGAAAGAGAAAACCATCCCGGATGATCGGAAGCATCAGCTCTTCTTAAAATCTGAAGTTGCCACTGACATAAGTCACTCTGGGCTGCTGATCTCTCTAGTGCTTACTATGCTCATGTTCATTATCAGCTTCATCCTAACAGGGTCATATCACAGTCCTGTCCAGGTTAAAGAGCATAATTAGTAAATTAATACATTTTTTCTTCCTCATTTTTTCCCCAACCAGAGGCAGCTTTTGTGGGGCCCCCAGTCAGTCAAGGATGATTAAGGGGGCCCCCTGCAGCCACAGGTATAGCAGGGACCTAAAGTTGGATATGTAATTAGTTTTACTGGAGAAAATGTCCAACAGCAGGGTTTAACTAAGCCAGGGGCACTATGTCAGTGGTAAAATATTTAATGGAATTCTGATGCCTGTTACTTGACAAAACACTGTTACTACAACCAGAAATATTGTTGAATTTTAAGGGCAATATAAATAAGAGTTATTACCCATGTGATTTATTAAGTATACAAGATTGCTGTAGTAACTTTTGTTGGTTTTACAGACGTTACAAAATATCAGGATAAGATAACTTGCTGTTGTTGGGGGACCCGGTAACTGCAGGGTTCACTGGTGCCTAAAGACAGCTATGCCTGGTTATAACTTTGTAATTGTGCATAATATTTAGCCATGCTAATATAGACATAGCACAGAAAAATATATATTAAAATTCTGCACTTAGAACATATTTTTAGTACTGGACTGTGTCAATAATATATGCACACCTTGCCCCAAAACAGCTAACACTGCTATTCCTTCAGCTATCTTATCTAGTTTAAACCAGGACTATTAATAAACTTAAAACAATTAACTATCTCTTCCTCTTTTATGCAATATTAATAGGTAACCATTTGAAATGACAGGACCTGCTACAGCGAGTCCCGAAACATGGAGAATGAATGGCTGAAAGAATATACTAAGTTTGAGATGCCTTTCTCAGAATATTCCCTTTTCTCTGTGATATGGCATTCTTGGAGTTGGTATATATATGTTTGGGGGGTGTGGGGCACTTGCCCCCCTCATGGCATGTCCTCCTGAAAAAAGAAGTTTTAAGGAGAAAAGCAATTTTTGAGATTTGCTCTTCTCTTGTGTGTTTGGTCTTTTTTTTCTGACTTTTCAGTGCTAAGCATTTTGAGTGACAACATTTTAGTATGGAGGTGTATTAATATCCCTGTATCACACTGGGTGGTTAGTATTTCTTTTAGAATTTGTCTTACCACAAAATTAGGGGGCAGGGCACATATTCATCCACAGGTAATTTTCCAGGGGAAAGGAAAAATTTTGCTTGAACTACACTATTAAGGGATGTTGATAGAGAAACAAGCAGTAGAGAGGTAAACTGGAGAAGCCAATGGATTTTGCTGGGGATAAGAATGCTCTGATGGAGGAAACATGTAAATTATGCTTGGGATCTAGAACAGCATGCAGACAATGCAAACTGCTGCACCCATATAAAATTAAACACTGATGTCATATCCTTAAGGTATAACATATACATTTAACATAGTTCTAGAGAAGTTACAGGTGCAGTCATTAGCCCCATACTTTTTGTACAATTTCCATGTGTTGAAATCAGATATTCTTTACTCTAGCATATTTCTAAATTCTTCCAGACTCACATAAATGAAGTCAGTAGGAAACTTCACTGAGTTTACTCAAACATAAAAGGAAAGCTAAATGTTCATATATATATATATATTTATATATATATATATATATATATATATATATATATATATATATATATATATATATTTATTATATATATAATGTATTTATGTTGAACAGCAGGTGTAAGGGCAAGCACATTCATTTACTACCGTCACATCTTTGCCCTTTAGGGTTAATGAAAGTCCTGCAATGCACAGATACTGTATACTTTGGAATGCAGCTTAAATGTTACTGAGTTCTAATGCAGTCATAGAAGTCAGCAAAACTGACTGTTGACCCGTGGTCCATCTTTATCTTGACACTGCAACTATGTATTTTCAAAACCCTTTCTTAGTTGTCCTGAACAGAATTGCTATCCTCTGTAGATGATGCATAGACCTAAACATTTACCTTGGCTTACTGTTGAAATTAAAGTCCCAGTGTTGCAGAAAGATTGGCACTAGTTCATGTAAACTGTTAAGGGAACTTATAGGTTTATAGTTTCATGGGAATATACAAGGCGAACAACCAGCAGTTCCTTTATAATCCTAACCATGCAACCCATCTCAATTGTATCTCTGTGTAGCATGGGCATTTACTAGGTGTGGCTATGTTAGTTTGGAAGTTTCTATATGTTATGTGGGTGGGTATATTAGTTTGGGCACTACTGTCTGCCTCTGTCTATCAGAGATATGGGGGCGAGACCTGGGGTGAATTTCCAATTTCCTATCCATTGGTCAAAGTTATGCTTAAACAGGGTTAGGGATGGACTCTGCTTCACATGGATCACCTGTTCCAGAACATGAGGATCCTCTGAGACACATCTCTTTCTCACCAACATGTCTTATTTACGTCACAGCAAAACTTAAATCATTGGATCCAGTGATTCTTTTACTGTTTGTATTGCAGATGTGCAAAAGGTCAATCAGAGCTAGATCAGAAGATGCCTTCTATTCCTTTCTTAGATCGTCTTGTAGTATACCAAGTTTAGAGATAGTGCTTTCAATGATCCATATAGGACAATGTGTTTATACTCTGGAGTTTCCTGGTAAGGAACCTTTATGGGCATTTTTAACTGTTGCATATGTCTGGTCAGGCACATACCAAAGGGAACCACAAACAGGCTTGCACCAAAGGATCATACATCAGAAAGAACAGATCATTAAAACCACCAATATCATCCACTAAAAAGGTGTCAGAAAATCCACATCATTAAAAGGACTTCATCAGGACTGTGGAATTACCTAAAACATAGATTTAAATACCCAATTCAGTTAACCAAACTATACATTTTAAAGACTCACTGTTCACAGTAATTAATCATTTCTTACAAAAAATAATTAATTAAGTTATAGCCACCACACAAACATACCAAAGCATTCAAGTCTCTCATCAGGTACTGTTATAACTCTGTTGTAGTCCATGTTGGAGTAAATGAATTGAGACGTACGTCCCTCGACTTTTTGAAGAGAGATATGATCAAGTTCACTGAGTATGTGTCCCAGGCAGGTATGTTCCTAGCCTTAAGCAGCATTCTACCATCACCCAGAATGATGCCTCAATACAAACAGAAAATGGTTGACTTTAACAATTGGCTTAGTTTCTGGTGTCATTCCAAGGGGATCAAGTGCTTGCTTTGCAAGAGATGGCCTGCATCTGTCTCCCTTGGACTTCAGGCTCTTGGCAAAGGCTCTTGCCTCCCCATAGTGCCTTTTTTTAGACAATGCCATGAGGTCAAAACTACCAACATGAACATTTCATCAAAACATAAATTAAAGGTCATGCTGTTAAACTCTAGGAGTCTAAACATGAAACTGCACTCATTGCAAGCATTATTAACCATGGAAGAAGCTGACATTTGTGCAGTCACAGAAACCTGGTTTAAAGCTGTGGAGAGCACCCCAGCCATGCCAGGTTACTCATCCCATCATTCATTCAGACTCCAAACTCTGGGCAGCAAAATAAAAGGAGGTAGAGTTTCAATATATATAAAAGACATACACACCTCTAGGCTGGTCAAACAGTATGATGCACAGGAAATACTCCAGGTGCAGTTAACAATTGACAAGACCCCTATTCAAATAATAGCTAGCTACAGGCCTCCAACTCTGACTCAAGATGCCCATGCCACCTATCTGGACCTATTTGAATCTATCAGGAGTCAACTCTTTACCTTGATCCTGGACGACTTTAACTATCCAACCATAGAGTGGAATAAATACTCATGCCAAAACACAGATGCCCAGAGATTGCTTGATTTCGTCAATGCAAATGCCTTGGACCAGTTGGTCAACACCCCAACAAGAGGTGAAAATATCTTGGACTTGGTGTTAACCAACACAAGTAGCCACTACAGCATCCTTACAGTCTCATCATCCCTGGTAAGATCCAACCACAAAGCAGTCACTTTTGAAGTCACCATCTCCCCTGACCCCTCCCCCCAGCTAGGGTCAAACAAAACACTTCTCCAAAGCTGATTAACCTCCTGAGGGAAGGTCTAAACAGCTTTACAGCCCCTCCCCCTCCACAGGAACTGGCACATATGTCCAAACCTACACCAAAGTACTATATGAGCATTTATATATGGAGTCAGGAATACCAGAAAGGACAAAATCCTCCTCCTCAAGGAAGAGTAAACCTGTTTGGTGGACATCTACAATAAATAAACTCTATAATAAAAAGAAAAAAAAATGCTGTCCAGGACCATTAAGATCCCTCAGCAAATCCTCTAAAGCTAGCTATGAAAACAGAATTGCAGCAAAAAGTAAAGACAACCACAAGGCCTTCTATAGTTATGTAAAGAATCTCCACAGTAATATCCAGATTTGCTCTGAGCTACTGTACAATGGTACCTCTTATACTGAGCCAACAGATATTGCCAATATACTGGATGACAGATTCAGTGCCAACTTAGCCTTCCCCCCAAAGGACCAATCACAATACCAGTAGATTGCCAGGCACCCAGTATTACTGCTGCACAAGTTAAAACAGGACTGTCCAAGGCCAAGAATACAGCTTCTATGGGACCTGACAATATCCTTGGCTGTGTTCTACATGAACTACAGAGTGAATGGCACCTCACCTGCTTGCCCTGTTCAATCACAGCCTCACCTCAGGCTTTGTCCCTACCAAATGGCACACTGCTATAGTCATCCCTCTCCACAAAGGAGGACTGACTACAGACCCTGGGAACTGTCATCCCATTAGCCTGACAAGTCTGATATGCAAAGCTATGGAACACATCATCATGGACCTAATAAACAAGGATATAGGGACTCTCCAAACTCCCACACAGTTTGGTTTTGTGCAGGGTAGATCATGCCTGCTCAACTTGGTCAACTTCTTTGAGCCAATCACCAGAGTTGTGGATGAAGCCAAGGTGGTTCATACAGGTTACCTTGATCTGGCCAAGGCCTTTGATACCATTCCCCACTCAAGAATCATAGAAAAACTCACTAAGCTAGGCATTAACCCCTATATCACTAAGTGGGTTGCAAAGTGGCTCACAGATTGAACCCACAGTGTGAAAGTAGCTGACTCCAAGCCAGACTGCTGACCAGTCACGAGTGGAGTCCCACAGGGATCGGTCCTGGGTTCTCTCCTGTTTGGTATCTCCTTTGCAGAAGTGTAGGCCAACATGAATGGACTCTGGCTGACAAAGTTCGCAGACAATTGCAAGTTGGGAGCCATTATTAACTCCCCAAGTGATGTTGACATCCTACAGAAAGGCCTCACTGAGACCAACAACTGGTTTTAGAACCATGGCCTTAAGCTCAGTGTCAAAAAATGTGTTGTCATCCCCTTTGGGAAAAACCCAGTTCCCATGAATTACCACATCGATGGTAGTCCACTAAACACAGAAGGCGTTATAAGAGATATGTGAACACAGGCTGACAGCAACCTCTCTTTTGACCACCACATTCCCACTGTGGTCAGAAAGTCTTTCTATGTGACACATCTCATTACTAAAGGTTTTGCATCCAGGTAGAGGAGGTCATTGACTCCCTCTACTCTTTCCTCATTAGGCCAATCATCGAGCACAATGTCCCATTTGGCATATATCTCACTAGAGACCTGCAACAACTGGAGAGGCCGCAAAAGTACCTCACAAAGAGGATCGTAGGCCTTAAACACTTGTCCTATATGGACAGACTCAAAAAATTCCAACTATTCTCTGTCTCATATCACCTATGTAAAGGCAATCTCTGCTTGACTTACAAAGCCATGTCTGACCCAGCTTTGTTAGAAATGCTACATGCAAATAAATCCAAATTCATCCACACCACATGCTCCAGAGACCTCAACATCATTACCACAATCAACAGAATGTGCTGGTGGGACAGGTTCATAACCCAGAGACTGCCCATGCCATGAAATAGACTTCCCATACATGTCAAACAGAGAACCTCACTGGCCCTCTTCAAGAGAAATCTTGATGAGTGGATGGGAAATAGAAAATTCACCCCGGGGATCACTACAGTGGCTTTACTCGACAGAGGTACTGGGAACTAAGGTCGGGTGGCACGATGCCAGGGTAATCCTATGGGCTAGGCTTGTAAAGGCTCCAGGGCCATTAGCTTAGTGCACACTTATGACCCTAGGAACCTATGAACTAATGTTTGTCAGCATAAATTCAACAATCTCCTACAGGAAATAGACTGGACATCCCTTAAACAGCTACCCCTTAATGATGCTGTACTATACTGTAATAACACCTTCCTTCACATACTTAATACTCTAGCTCCCATTCATATGAAAAGAATCAAAAAGAGCTCAGCACCATGGCTGTCTAAGGAATGTAAACACCTGATGAAGCAAAGGGACCTAGGCTGGTCAACCTGGAAACAAAACAAAAATGAACAAAATCATGTTAATTTCAAAACACTCCGTAACAAAGTGACAAAAACTAATCAACAGAGATAAGAAGTCATATTATTCCCAGTTTAAACTCCAGCATAAAACCAACCCAAGTAAATTTTAACACTCCATATCTTCTTTACTTAACCCTGGAAGAAATGGAGATCACTCCCTATCACCTGATACCTCTCTATCACAAATAGCCGAAAACTTTAACAAGCACTTCATAAAATCAATTTTGGACCTACTAACACCCCTAATGCTAGACCCTCCCAACCTTCAACCAATTCAGACACCAACCCCATCAACTACTTCTAACCCTGTCATTACTAACCCCCTTACTCAACAAAATGTCATACAAACCCCATTCTCATTTCAGCCCATACCCACTGACACCATTAAGAAAGTGCTACAAAAACTAAAACCCTGTTCTACCTCAGCTGACAATCTCCCCCCATACTTCCTCAGACTGGCTGCTAACTCATTCACCTATTCAATTAGTACCCTTATAAATAGGTCTTTATCTGAATCAGAAGTACCTATCATGTGGAAACAATCTCACATCACCCCTATCCACAAAGGAGGCAACTCTTTTGATCCATCCAATTTCTGTCCTATACCCATCTTGTCACCCATATCCATAAATTCTCAAGAGAGGTATCCATCACCGGGTAATGCAATATCTATTGGAAAACAATCTTTTAACCAAAACCCTACATGGCTTCTGACCTAGCAACAGCACAGCTGCAGCCCTATTATCTTTTACAGACACCGTGAACAAGGCCAGAGATGCAGGATGCTATAAAGCCTTAGTATTCCTTGATCTCTCCCCCTTTACTTCTGAACACACTGTCTAACTCAGGTTTCTCACATAACACAGTAAAATGGTTTCAGAGCTGTCTCAAGGATTGTAAACAAGCAGTGAAATGGTCCAATGAACTCTCACCCTTTCTCCACAACCCTACTGTAGTCCCCCAAGGCTCCATCCTAGGACCCCTACTCTTCAACAGTTTCACAACCTTCACACTGCCTCTCACCCTGGGACCCTCATTCAATATGCTGATGATTCCACCATAGTCTGCACTGCTCAGTCATTACCGGAACTACTTTCAAAAACTCAACAGTCCTTTACTGCAGTTGAATCCTGGCTAAGAAATGCCCAACTCTTTCTTAATCCAAAGACAAAGCTAATATTCTTTCATCCCCAAAACACCTCCCCTGTCACTGATCATTTCAACATCCTTGCATCTGACAACACTGTCATAGAAATAGTGCAGGAAACCAAACTGCTAGGTGTTACCATTGACAATAAACTTTCATTTGACCCCCATATGCAGCAAAATATAAAGAAAACTCATCAAAAACTGGGACTCTTATATAGCAGCAAACATTTCTTTACTGCAGGAACCAAGACTACCCTTGCAAAAACATTTTTACTTCCCTCCCTTCTTTATGGTGCCCCTATCTTAACTAACTTACAAAATTCTACCCTAAGCAAGCTGGAACAGTGCTACAACAAAGTTGCAAAGTTTGCCACAAACTGTAAATATCACACACACCACTGTAACCACTCCTAAAATTAAACTGGTTTGAACTCCCCACCCAACTTGCCTTTATTCAGCTATCCATCTTGCACAACCTTATTTTCAAGCCCACTGCCTTCCCTGCACTAGCCAATCTAGTCACACCTTATGCCCCAAATCGATCCCTATGATCAGAAGACAAAAATCTCTTAGCTATCTCAAAACTCACAAGAAAACCTGGTCACTCTCTGTATTCATACTCTGTCTCTATACTTTGGAATTCACTACTTCTAGCTACCAGGTCTATGCCTGGCCTAATCCATTTCAAAGCCTCTTTAAAAAATAATCTCAAAAAGGCATGGCTCTGCTCCTTCATAAAGGCTGCCTAATGCTCAGGTCTTCCTCTTCTGTCACATTTCAATCCCTCACAGACTGCAAGATCCTAAGGCTCTTCTAACTCCTTCTCTGCTTCTATATCATATCCTTAAGCTACTGATCAGGCTTTATTGCTTCTGTTCTTCTTAACTCTCTCTCACTATCTATCTGCATCACTAACTTTATGGATGCTCTTTTCCTAACTGAAACTAACATTTTATTTTGTATGTACTATAACAGTCAATGTCACACATTGCACTACTTTTTTGGACACTATCTACATCATGTATGGGAGAGTGACTATTATTGTCTGTAATGTTTTAACTGTATAGAATTGCCTAGATGTGTAGTAATATATTTCAACATCTTGTAGCAGTTTGTTCTTTAAACTTATTTTTTGTATAGAAGTTGTAATGTAATTTTTATTGTATTGGATTATACTGTATTTGTATTGTACTGTATGTGGAGTTTTTCTCCCCAGGCCTCTGCTGAAAATGAGTTCTGTAGACCCAGTCAGACCACCCCAGTAAACAAATGTCAAATAAAATAAATAAATAAATTATATATATATATATATATATATATATATATATATATATATATATATATATATATATATATCTATATCTATATATATATATATATATATATATATATATATAAATATATATATATATATATATATATAGATAGAGAGAGAGAGAGAGATGTGAAAATGCTGATGGGGGCATTATACTCAATGTTAGGTCTGATAAGGGCCAAATAAAGTGGCACTATGACTTCCTTGGACCTGGATGCCACCATGGTCTTACTTATAAGTTGGGCGACATAGAATCATTTTTTACTACCTTCGCCACATGTTCATCAAAGGCCAGATTACTGTCTATATATGTTCCCAAAATGATCCCTGCCTGCTGGGTCAGCACTTAGGTGTGTGTTGTCTATGTTGTAATTAGCTTGGGTGGCAGCTTTCCCAAAAAAGCACTATTATGCATTTCATGGCATTGAGTTTTAATCTGTGACTTTGGCACCAGCCGTTTGTCAGTATTAGACCCTCTTCTGAGATGTTTGCATTACAAGGAAATCTATGATAGCTCTCAAATTGCAGTCATGAACATTTCCAGACAAAGGCCCTTGATGTTAGCCTTTACCTTCCAGAAGTAGATGGCAAATAATAGCAGCCCCAGCGAAAGCCCTGAGGTACCCCTCTGGTAACTGGTCTGTTAGTGGAGTTGGTCTCACCAATCCTGATTTCCTGGGTCAGCCAGCTGGCAATCCAGACAGCTATGTAGGGTTTTATATCCCATTTGGTGACTTTGTCAACTATACCAGAGTGGAGTATTGTAATGAATGCTTTAGCCAGGTCCAGGCAGGTGGTATGCACCATTTTCCCTCATCCATTCCCTTGGTGACCTTCTCAAAGAAGCCCACCAGTTTTAGCAACATGATCTTCTCTTGACATAGCCGAAATATGTTGGGTCCAGTGTCTGAAGGTTGCCTCTGTCTTTGTTAATCATTTCCATACGGATTTATTCAATGGTTTTGTATATGAGACTAGTCAGACTAATAGGTCTGTAATTTCTGGGGTTGTTTTATGGTCCATCCTTGTGAATTGGGATAAACAACGGAGTCTTCCATTCTTGTGATACAAAGCCTGTTTTGAGGCTATAGTTGAAAAGTTTGTGACTAATATGGTCCTGATTGCCATGTTTCAAGCTATTTAGGAGGCATCCCAGGATATTGTCAAGGTCCACTGAGGCTGTATTTTGGCCTTAGTGAGTGCCACCAGAACGTGTTCCTGTTAATAGCTGGTGGGGTTATACTAGTAGATATTTCATGGGGGGAGGTGGAAGGACTGTGTGAGTGTATGGGGGGGTGAAGCTTGAGTTGAATTTGTCAGCCAGCAAATTTGCTATGTAGCTGTGCTCAATGAAGGCAGCAGCATTGACCATCAGTTCAGCATACTGATGTGTGCTGCCTTTAAGGTTTTGAACATAGCTGTAGAAGGCTTTGTGGTTGTCTTCAGTCTTTGAGGCTATCCTGACTTCTTAATTGACCTTGTTAGACTTATTTGGTCTCCTTTATTTCCTGTTTAGTTTATTTAGAGAACTCCTATCATTATGGGAGTTGCTCTTCCTTATATTAGCCATGACTTTTTTCATTTTATTATACCACATTAAGTATAGGATTTCACCAGTGGAGGTTTGTTTTGGGCTTACTTCTTGTAGGTACAGAAGCCTATATACAGCCATTTGCATGGTTGTACAGGGTCTCTGTGAACAATTCTGCACAGGTTGCTGTGAACTCGGGGTTGGGAGAAGCAATGAATTTTTGATAAACTATTGCTTAATAGGATGTAGTTTTCTTTGGAATAATTCCTTACTGTTACAAGGTTTGCTGGGGTTATTGAGTTGATTGCTGTATGTTCGTGAGTTAGGGGAAGGTAGAGCAAGACCAGCAGATATAGACTCTTAACCCAAGAGCTCTGAACAGCTCAGCATAAGGGGGGAAATACAAAATAAAAGTTTTCAAAGTGACGTAAAGCAAAATAATTATTAATAATAATAATAATAATAATAATAATATTAATAATAACAACAATAATAATAATAATAATGATTATTATTATTATTGTTCTTCTTATTATTATTATTATGAAGGAATGCAGAAATAGTTCAGACAAGATGACTGCATTCCAAGCTGTCAAGCAGAAAGAACAACTAAGCAATCTATTTGGGAAAGGTAATGAGACTGGCAGATGATACGGGGGCTGCTAAAACAAGAATAGGTACGCAACAAAGTAAACTGGAAAATCTGAAATACAAAATGTAGTATCTGGAAGATGAAAGAGTTGTATTAAGAGTGGGTATGCAGCAAGCTAGTTAAAACTTAAAGGAAAATGGGTTAGGTGATTAAATGGCAAAAGAATGGATAAGGCAACTTGGAAAACTTAATATAAATATTTTGCTCTCTTTTCACCCTTTGGCCTTAATCAGAGCCATAGTTGGCTCATTTGGTGCTGGTGCCATTCCCCTCAACACTAGGTTGAAGAGCAAAAAAACAAAAAGGTCTGTTCTCTGATCTGAAACTCCCCTTGTAATATGGAGGAACACCAGGTCCTAATGCCCTTACTAGCTGGCAGAAACATTGAATAAATACATAAATAAATAGATCTGCCAATCATACCTCCTAACACATTGTGCCCAGGGTAGCTGCTCCTTCACCCTCCCTAGCTACACTTCTGCCATTACTGACACTTCAACTGTCTCTGCTCACCGTGTGCCCATGTTTTCCTTTCAGCAATATTCTATCTCACGTTCATTATCTTGTACATCTACCTCAAATTCAGTATAACTTTCTTTATCTTTATATGAGCTAACAAATAAATATACTACTCACATATTCTTCAGCTTCTCTCTGCTTTCTACTCTTCATAGTTTAGTACTAGGCTGTCTGCCCTGGGGCATTTGTAAGCCTAGCCATAGTAATGTGGCTTTCGCCACCCCATATAGGTTCATAGATTAGTACTAGGCCTGTACTATACTATAAGCCTAGCCAATTGCCCCATGTGAGAATCAAACCCTGCACCTTGTGTCTGTAAGGTAAACACCTTAACCATTATGTCAACCTCCCACTCTTATCTCCTATACTTCCTCTCTCATACTTCTCTTACCCCTAAATGTAAAATTGAAAATTACATTTTAAACCTCACTCTGAATGTCCATTTGTCAGGTACTAATACGTGATTATTTTACTGATTGAAGATGTTCTCTAGTATAGATGTCTTTCAAATTATTGTATGTCTGTGTTGTAACTTTAAGTTTTACATTTTTCTCCATTGTATAAAATTGCCTATTTTGCAACTTTGCTTTGCTTTTCTCCAAGGGCATCTGCGGAACATGGGCTGCAACTGCCCAATCAGAACACCCCGGTCAACAAAGCAGCAAACAAACAAATAAATAAATACGTACATACATACATACATACATACATAAATAAATAAATACTCCAATCTCACAAACATGAGAATAATGACGGTAGCAGAGCACCTTTGAGACCAAGTTCTGGAAAGCTTTGTAAGTGCTTTGCAGCAGGAAAGATTTAACATCAGAGGTCTAAGTGACAGCTAGATCAAATAGATCCACAGTGTCAGAAAGAAGAATGAAGTAGGACCCCCATCTCACATACTGTCTGGCACGAGTTTTTACAAGGCAAAGAATTAAGTAAATATGTAGCCAAAGCCTGAATATCATACCATTTAGGGAATGTTCATCAAAATAGTAGAAATCATTTATGATGCTTTATAAAAGCATTGGGAAAAAATGGTGCCCATACTTCAAGAATTGGAAGCCCCAAAGAAAAACCACCAGGATCACCTATCCAGTGTACATTATGATGTCATAGATAGGGAAAAGGCAGAGGCTCTATTGTAAGGAGGAGCTAAAATAATTTCTATAATGGAATTCTAGGGACTGCAGATGAAAAAAGAAGCAGCTGGACAGCACTTAAGTTTCCTGGTTGACATGAATCGGGAATGCAACAAGAGGAGCATGTACACAGGAGAGGAGAACGACAAGAGTAAAGAGCCAGTTAGAACCTGAACTGCCTCAAGAAAAGAGCAAAGCCAGCCAAATCAGAAGAAACCAAGCCAGAGGAAGGAGAATACCCAGACAAACTGAAAGCAAGCCAAACATCAAACAAATAAGGAGATAAGTAGAAATGAATGCAAGCAAGGGCAAACAAATAGATCAGAAAGCTTAAGGAGGTCCAGGAATGCCTCAGAAGCACAAAAGATACAGACCAGAAACAAAAATGAGAAGGCATACAGAGACTATGATGAAGGAAGATGAGCAACAGAAAAGATGGAAAGATGAGAGCTCAGAGGAATCTGAAGATCAAACAAGATGTGCTTGTCATCAGGAGGGCTGGAGAAACTACAAAGATCAGAAAATGATTTCAAGATACAATACAGAAGGTGAAGAAGCATAGGAGCATATGGCACTGATTGCAGATAGCAAGGGGCTATCTAAAACTGGCAAACATGGATACACAAAGGCTGCTGAAAAGTACGATACTGTAACATTATTTACTAACTGCCTGTGAATATTAATATAAATGGGTAAAGTTACTGTCTATGTTCCAAGCAGTTCCCCATTTAGTAGGAAAAAGACTGTGGAATTACATGAACTGGGGAACTATAAAGGAAAGTTTTCCCAGGGAACTGAAACAAAGGCTGTGTGAAAAAGTGCAAGGAGGAAAAATAGTGATGGTACATGCTATTATAAAGAGGAAAAGTGTGACTCTTAACCCAGCATAATGGAAAGGTAATAGACAAGAATATAAAGGAAATAGGGTGAGAAAAGAGGGAACATTGATTTTGGGATCTCTAACTTGGGTTTAGGTGCATTATATTAAAGCAGGGCAGAAGATGTCATGTTTGGAAACTAAAAGGGAGTTAAAAGCTAGGGATGAAACAATGAATGAAAACAAAAGAGACGAAAGAAAAGCAAGAGAAAATAACACAGTATGATACAAGCATAAATATAACAGTATAGATGGAGAGGAAGACATGGGGAGGAAAGGGAAAAGAAGGGGAATAGTTATACGAATAGCAAGGAGGATTGGTAGCATGAGAGACATGAATTGTGAAAGGCTGTAAAGGATAGAAAATGAAAGAAACATTTGAAAATACTGCCAAGATTTGTAGAAGAAAAAGGAGCCAGATAAAGTAGGGAAGTGGGAGTGGACAGAAAAATGAGAAATGAGAAGACCGGACCAAAGACAAAAGGGGAAGTTGGACACAGCCATAACAGGAACTAGGAAAAGCAATGAGTGTAATGAATAACAGAAAAGCAGGACACAATAAATACCCAGCTGAATTCTATAATTGGGGAAAGGAGAAGCTCTGGCAAGGGATGGTGGTAGAAATTGCAGAGAATTTGAAGAAAAGAGATAGTTGCAGAGACTATGAGGAAAGCTAAAGTTGTAGTTCCATCTAAAGATGATAGTGATGTAAAAAGACAGCTGTTATCCCTGATAAATACAAATATAAACTCTTGTTAAGAAGAATGCTAATAGGAAGGATGAATTGGGTTCTCCCATACAATGTATATGAGAGACAATGGTTACATCAAAGACAGAAGAGCTGAAAACAACTGGAAAACATTGATGGAATTTGTGCAGAAGAAAGGAAAAAACAGCGTACAAGAGTATGGGTAATATTTTTTTTACTTGCAAATGCATTTGATTTAGTTAGATGGGAATTTCTTTGGAGAATGCAGCAGGAAAGAGGTGCAGGGGAAAGTATGTAGGGTGGATGCAAGCAATGTTTGAAAATTTGGAATAGGAAGTAATGGTAAACGGAAAGCAAACCTCAATTTTTGTATGTACAGATGGCTGCATTTTACTGTCTAGGGAGACAGACAAGGCTGTAGAGAACGTAACCCCTATCTTCAGAATATTCCAAACAAATGATATGATAAGAAAGAGACAGATGATGGTAAGTAAGAACAAGGAAAGAAGAGATACAGTATAAGAGTAATACAGTAGGTAGATAATCCTACAAATCTGGGCCTTGAGGTGGGTACCACAGTGTAAGACATGCTAAAGGTCAACATGACAGATATGAAGAAGAAGAAGAACATAGGCAAGGCTCTGAAAAAAGAATGGTGGCAAATTTCCAATATCAGGCTACATAAATGCAATAAAGCAGATGATAAGCCCAATACGGAGTGAGTTTCATTCTAGGAGATCCAGACAGGAAATATTACTAGAAATACAGCACAACTTGGAGAAGTGGCTGGAAATGGGAAAGCATAGAGATTAGCCAGTAGTCAGAAACAAACTGTGAGCTACCAAAAAATTAGCAGGATGAGTGATGCCACATATCTCTGCTTATATCCTAATTCTCAATATTATCAAGTGGATAAGAGAGAGAATGAAAGAAGAAAGAATATGGAGTGGTAGGACAGAATAGAAGAGCAATGTAAACAAAAAAAAATGAAGGGGTAGAGAAACACAGATTGAGGAAAAATCTACAGTTGCTTTGAAGAGAAAAGAGATGGGGGAAAAACTGGGGCTGAGAAAGGAGAAATTTTTGAGGGAACTTGGAATAAAAGAAGCAAAACACATGATGCAGGAAAAAGATGATGGCAGAAAATATTCAAGAGATGACAAAGTAAAACATGCTGTCTAGAGAAGCATGCTGGCAATATCTCCCATTAGAAACTATTAAAATAAAAGACAGAAGGAGAAAGAGTGGGCAAAGACAGAAAAACAAACAAGCAGGACTGGGAGTAGCTTCATGGGAGAATCTGGCAAATTGTATATGAGTCTCTAGTAAGAAAATAAAGCAAGACAACACAAACAAGACTGAAGATAAATGGGAAACGGAGAAGCGGTGGGCACCATTCATATGGATCTGGAAAAAAATAATAAGTGTGGTGGAAGAGACCAAAATAGTTTAAGATATGAGGTACTGACATCCAAGAATCCTGTACAGTGTTTTTTAACACCTGCAACACTGGAGAACGATACGCAAAAGCCAAACAGCACATGCTGAAGATGCAGTGCCAAGGGAGTGGGAATGAAACACGTGTTCATGGAACACACGCCAAGTATGGGAAACAGGAAAGGAGAAGGGGAGGAGACAATATCAGGAAGAAAATCAAAAACTTGTTCATGGAACACACACCAAGTACAGGAAACAGCAAAGGAGAAGGGGAGGAGACAATATCAGGGAGAAAATCAAAAACTTGTTCATGGAACACATGCCAAGTATGGGAAACAGCAAAGGAGAAGGGTGGAGACAATATCAGGGAGAAAATCAAAAACGTGTTCATGGAACACACACCAAGTATGGGAAACAGCAAAGGAGAAGGGGAGGAGACAATATCAGGGAGAAAATCAAAAACTTGTTCATGGAACACACACCAAGTATGGGAAACAGCAAAGGAGAAGGGGAGGAGACAATATCAGGGAGAAAATCAAAAACTTGTTCATGGAACACACACCAAGTACAGGAAACAGCAAAGGAGAAGGGGAGGAGACAATATCAGGGAGAAAATCAAAAACTTGTTCATGGAACACACACCAAGTACAGGAAACAGCAAAGGAGAAGGGGAGGAGACAATATCAGGAGAAAATCAAAAACTTGTTCATGGAACACACACCAAGTACAGGAAACAGCAAAGGAGAAGGGGAGGAGACAATATCAGGGAGAAAATCAAAAACTTGTTCATGGAACACACACCAAGTATGGGAAACAGCAAAGGAGAAGGGGAGGAGACAATATCAGGGAGAAAATCAAAAACTTGTTCATGAAACACACACCAAGTACGGGAAACAGCAAAGGAGAAGGGGAGGAGACAATATCAGGGAGAAAATCAAAAACTTGTTCATGGAACACACACCAAGTACAGGAAACAGCAAAGGAGAAGGGGAGGAGACAATATCAGGGAGAAAATCAAAAACTTGTTCATGGAACACACACCAAGTACAGGAAACAGCAAAGGAGAAGGGGAGGAGACAATATCAGGGAGAAAATCAAAAACTTGTTCATGGAACACACACCAAGTATGGGAAACAGCAAAGGAGAAGGGGAGGAGACAATATCAGGGAGAAAATCAAAAACTTGTTCATGGAACACACACCAAGTACAGGAAACAGCAAAGGAGAAGGGGAGGAGACAATATCAGGGAGAAATCAAAATGTAATGGGAGGATTGAAGGAAAGGAGAAGGAATAAAGGAGAAACAAATAAGGAAACATAAAGAGTAATGGCACATGAAATAACCTAACAGCAGAGCCGTAACTAGATCATCTGGCATCCAGTACAGATACCCAACCTTTCACCACGTCAACTCAACGCAAAATTGTGGAGCAAAAAAAGGCTGTTATGTACTCCTGCAGCAAGCTGCTTGCTAAAGGTATAACACGCAGTTTGCTACAGTTACTACAACACACTCACCTCACACATTAAGTGCTTTAGTGCTTCAGCTGAGCTATAAATGTAGTATCAGCATTCATTTATGAAGATGCAATATCCTCAGGGCTTTAAAAATCAATACTGATACCTCAGTCCTACACCATCAACATGTGCTGATTACATCACATGATGGCTTGTGCCCATGGCAGTTGCCAACTTCACCCCACTTAGTTATGGCTCTGTCTAATAGCCAGGAACTGGAATTGTAATCAGGAAATTACAAAGCAATCCCTGCACAATAAAGTTCTGACTGTCTTAAGAGGAATGGCTGGATTTGCAAACATGGTGGTGGGGGGGCATAGAAAAGTTCAAAAGTATATAGCAAGGGCCCATAGGATACTATGGCATATCAAAGGATGAGAGACTGGCATTGTGCATGCTAGGTATAAGAGGGAAGGGGAGGCATGATATAGCAAAGATGGGGATAATAAGCACCTAAGTGCTATTGAAGAAAATGATGCACCAAATGTGTGGACTGGGTGTAGCTTACATTATCAAATTCTTAAAATGATGCACCTTAAATGGTCAAGGCCATATGATTAGCAGTTTAAAAAAGTCAGAAAAACAAACATTCAGTAAATACAGTATTGCACCCTCACACGCCCTGTTAATTATATATGCCAACTCTGAGTTTACACTACAATGGATAAAGGGCAAATTCCCTGATTCAATCTTAGTACAAACAGTTTGACTTTTTAAAATGTCGCTCATATGGTCTTGACCATGTGAGATTCAACTTTTAAAATGTATTAATGCAAACTATATCAGTGAGAATTGCATGTATATGTGTCTGTAAAGAACAGACAAGTAATTAAAAAAATAAGAAATTGTCATACTGCAGATTTATGGTCAGTATACAGTTTCCATCAAACACTCTGAAATGTTTGCTGTTCCAAAGATTGCACTTACTCTCCCCAGACTCTCAAGAGTTATCCTCTTTAAACCCTTCAGTGTATTACCCATCTACTTGAGTGATGCTTGGGGCTTAGGGTAGCCAAGTGCAATAATTCTGGCCAAATTCAGTTTTACTCAGCTATTATGTTATTAAAACTGTGCTCAGTTGTCTAAAACGGCCAATTTGATCAGTGCACTGCCCTGGTAAGCAGACAAACAAGCATATATTCATACATACATACATACATACATACATACATGTACAGATGCATATATACATATGTGTATAAATAAATACATACAAAAACTCAGGAAAACTGTCCACAGTCTTTGAGGCAAAACTGCACTCTATAACAAATAAAAGACCTCAAAAGTTGGCACAATAAGGAGACTGAGACCAATAGTTCAAATCGGAAATTCCTTCTTCATTAAAAACTACTTTGATACAAACAATCCACAAGATAGAATCCAAAACAGTCTGAAAAAATATGAAAATATTAAGCGTTTTCATTTGTTAAAACAGTGGTAACCAGTTGAACTTCGTCAGAATAATGGTAGAATGAAAAAGAACTAGTGGGAAAAAATGTTACATTCTGAAGGGGATGTGTCCTCCCTGTCTAATCCAGTTAAGGATGCTTCTAACATTAACATTCCCATTGAGTCCAGAGGCGTGTCTGCCTGTAATTCAATTTGCCATCTCAATTCTTTAACTTCCAGAAGGAGATTGCAGTCACCAAAAGGCAAAGAAACATGTTCAAGGACCACAAAATGGAAAGTATTGCACTGTGCATTATTAAAAGCATGTTTAGCTAAAGCATTCTTAATGTCTGTCTTTATAAGTGCTTGTCTGTGTTCTTTAATACGTTCACCTAATTTCCTTGTGGTTATGCCCACATAAAATGCTTTGCAACAGTCACACACTGCAAGGTAGACTATATTCATGGGGTTCCAATTAAGCTTCTTGAAACTGAATCTCTAGTTTGGGATTTTGTAAACAGAAAATATTCCCTTGAGCAATGAGAGGGCAGCACACAGATTTGCCAATGCAGAACATACCTGTACCCTGGGAAGGGAGACTGGTAATCAAAGGGGTATTCTTCTCAAAAGCTGACTTCAGGGACACAGTCTTTCTATAGCAAAAGCTAGGACTGGGACCCACGATTCTTTTCATATCTGGGCTACTGTTAATAATCCCCAGTTTCTGGGCAATATCTTTCTAATAGTCCCTCCACCAAGTGAGTTGGGAAGGGGGAATCTGGAATGATCATTCGAGGAACCTGTGGGTTTAGGGTTGAAACCAGATTTAAGGATGGGAGGATATTTGTTTTGCCTGTGAACAATAATATCAGTGAGGATGCCATTAATCACTTTTTATGGGTAATGTTTTTCTAAAAATAACCATTTAAGAAATGGACTTTCTTTAAGGAAAATATCATCCTCACTCACAATTTGGCTAAGTCACACAAACTGCCCCTTAGCTGGCTAGAGAAGTCTAAGTAGTTGTTCTGAAAGGTACTCTTTCTGTGAATGTTGGAAGAAAACTTGAAAGAAACAGGATCCCTGGCCAAACTAATGTCAAGGAAATTAACTTAATTCTCTTTACCGAGATGGCAAAATCTAAGAAACTGTTACTCTGGCTATCCCTGTCAGGAAAATTATCCAGCTCTAATTCAGGCCCTTCCCAAATTAAAAAAAAAAATGTCATCAATCTAACGTCTGTGTACCCTGAGACACTGAAAACCTTCAATATTGCATAGAGTGTCTGCTTCCCAGGAGCTTAGCACTAAGTTAGCATAAGTGGGAGACATTTTGGCTCCCATTGCCATGCCTTCAAGTTGTTGGTAAATAACACTGTTAAAAGAGAAAAAAATTATTTACCAGAACTAGATCCAGTAAAGTAACCAAGGTGTCTTCCCTAAGGGGAGGGGTGTTGGTGTGTTTGGTCAGGTAATTCAACACATACTCTAAACCTTCCCGATGCGGGATGCTAAGGTAAAGAGCTACAACATCAAGTGTGACCAGTATGCATTGTCCTTCAGTGGGTGGGCATTTAAAGATTTCATTTAAAAACTCCTAGGAGTCTTTAAGGTAGAACTGTGATTTCTGAACCAAAGGGTTCAGAAAAAAATCCAAGAGAGCTGAAATAAATTCTGACTTAGTTTTTCTAGATACTACAATATGCCTGAGGGGGGATATATCAGGTCTTTGTGAGTCTTTGGGATCCCAAGGATTCTGCCTACCTGTGGAAATTTCAATTCCATAAACTCCCTTTCTTCTTCTGAGATTAAACCTTCTCGATACAGTCTGTTAAAAGTGTTGTCAGTGGAAAGAGAGCTCTGGGAAATGTCATCAGGTGAAACTACTTTATATTTAACTTTGTTAGAAAGGATCATTTCCATTTTATTATTATAACTACTAGTATATATAACCACTATGCCAGCTCCTTTGTCAGCTTTCATAATCCTAATATCAGAATCTCTAGTTAAACTATCTAAAGCTTTCTTTTCTTCTTTAATCATGTTAAACCACTTGTACTGTGTTTTGTTAGATAAAGCTGACCTGATTTCCCTTTCACAAACCCTGGAAAAGATGTTCAAAGTAGGTTGAGTTGGGGATTAAAAGTGCTCCTTCTTTTCAAGGGGGGCTGGCCTTCATCTGAATCCGTATCTTCACTGTTGCTGGCAGGAGACCTACTGAAAGTGTCATGTAACACAGAATGTGGTGTGGAAACACTTTTATCATTAACCTGCAAAAAACTAATACCAGCAGAACTAACATCAACATTGAAAATGTCATTACCAACATTAAAGTCATTCCACCAAATTCAACAAGCTCTGCACGGAGTGCAGGAATAGTGCAAGAGGTGCTGCATGCAATATGGCTGACGAGCAATCCAGGAATGAGCTCCCTGGACATGCACGAGCACTCCTACACTATTCCTGCATGGACATCACTGCTATATACTAATTACCTCATTTGCTGGTGAAAACCATGCAAATAATGTGAATTAGCAATCCAGGAAGCAGGCAGGCATCTGTGCAGGAATAGTGTAACCTGCAGAAACGTATTTGGTTACTAACCGAATACATTTCTGCAAATTACAAAATGGAGGCATGACAGCTCAAAAGAAAGCATATATTCAATGTAGTAGGCATGCCAATGGCCAAATATATGGCCATTGGCATGAAACATAGCTGCAATTTTATAAAAAAACAAGTTTTTTTTTTGGCCAATCTCGGCCGTTTAAGTGTAGGGCAGCGGTGTGCAAACGGGATCTCCATGAAAATAAGAAACAAAAGGGGAAAATACATTTTTACACCCAAATCAGGATTTTGCCATAATAGTCAATGGCATGCATAAGGCAACAATGCCAGTGAATAGTGGTTGCTAAGGGGGAAGGCTCAGTGTGAGTGTGGTAACTATAAATTAGCATTCTGGTTTATGTAAATGAGGGGACTGATATGGAATCACAGATTTCCTCTCAGTGTTAGCTTGTACACAACCGTGTAGGTGTAGCAACACTATTGTATAAGTCTAAGAGGTGGATGACCTCATAAGGGGGAGTGTCATGCATGCTGTAAGCTTATTGGAGCTGTGTGGCCTGTGTTTGCCCTTAGCTAAGCAAAGCTAACGAAGGGGGTGTGTCTCACATAGTTGAGCAGTGTTTTCCCTGCTTAAATGGGAGTGTGCACCACACACCTGGTTTTAAACAAACAAAAAACAAAAAAACAAACAAAAAAAAAACAGGAAATAGCAGCTCTGTTTGCATCTGAGCACTGGGTTTGCGCAGCGTGCCTTGGGCTTAAATGGTAAGGGAAAACAGCAGTAGGAAGGCAATCAAGGAGAACTAGCATAGCTGGCAGGTGAAATGCATCAGAATCAGCCAATTACACAGGCAGCAGTCCAGCACACTACTATAAACTATGCAAACACCTTTCAGTCTGTTTTTTCCCACAAACTCTACACCACTGGTGTACACAGATGGGGACATTTTACCCGACAAAACTAAGAAAATGATAGAGGCTGCTGTAGCTCTCATACATCAATATGTGCAAGAGGCCGATGGTGGTGAGGATGTGAATGCTGATGATCATCCTACAGTTAGGAGGAGGAGAAGAGTGTACAGACCCAGGGTAACCTACCAAGGGCTTCATGAGCTGGAGATAGTGGACCGCTATAGGGTGGACAGGGACATTCTACAGCAAATTATTGAGCTGTGCCAGCCCCACCTAACACACAGAACCAACAGAGGGGAATCCATCCCAGTGGATACCAAGCTATGTATAGACTTAAGAATACTAGCCACAGGTACCTTCCACAGGGCAACTGGGGATATCATGGGGATCTCACAGTCATCAGCATCCAGGATACTCCACCAGTTCATGGATGCCATGTCAGCACATGCTAGTGAGCACATATATTTCCTCAACACCTGTGAGGCATTGACCAGCAATATGCATCTCTTCCACCAAATAGCAGAATACCCTGAGGTAGTGGGTGCTATAGACTGCACACACATACACATCAAAGCACCACCTGGGGAGCAGGGTAGGGTCTACATAAATTGCAAGAGCTTTCCCTCCATCAACTGCCAGGTCATGTGCGATGCCCAGGGCATTACCTTGAATGTGTGTGCTGACAGCCCTGGAAGTTATCATGACTTCCACATCTGGCATATGACAGCTGTACCAGCCATTTGCCATTAGGGACATCCCATATGGCCACCTAGTGGGGGATGCTGGCTACGCACTGGAGCCGTGGCTGATGACACCCCTCAGAAATCCACACACACCTGAGCAAGAACTCCATAATGAGGCACACGCACAAACCAGAATCATAATAGAGTGTGTGTTTGGGATGCTCAAGTCATGGTTCCGCTGCCTGGACATATCCGGTGGATCCTTGCAGTACTCTCCAGCTACATGTACACAAATGTTCATAGTATGTGCCATGCTACACAATATGATCCTGCGGAAACAGCTGCAGAAGGAACAACACGGGGCAAGGCCACACAGCTTCCTACCATTGCCAAGGCCATCACTGGCACATAATGACTCAGAGGAGGAGCTACCTGAGCCTGCCCATTCAGGCAGAAGGAGGCATGCCCAGTGTGCCCAGGCCTTGGCAAAGAGGTAACGCATAGCACATACACTGACATGGTAGGGACCCATGGAATGACACATCTCTCTGACTCAAACATACAGTAAAAGAGATGCCAAACATGACACTACCTGTGCTTTACCATGTATAGGGAGTGTACTATGTGCATCCAACATAGTTAGCCCTCCAGCACAGTCCTCAGTACTGGCCCAGCCACAAGGTAAGTCACTCTTCCTATCAATTACTGAATGGAGTAGTATGTTCTGATAGTTGTATCTATGGTATGGACATGAGCATCCAAGGGAATTGAGTGGCTGAATGGGAGGGCAGCAGATAGTGAACACCTATATGGGCAGCTTGAAATCCATAACAAATATTGGTGTCAAGATACTAGGCAGTACTAGACAAGGTGACAAATCCCACTGCAGTACATGTGGTGGTCCAAAAGAGTGTCCATAGGACTCACACACGCATGTCAGTGAGGCTCACATACCAACCACCACCCTCTCCCAACAGGATAGCTGTAGATGACCATAAAAAAAGACTGGGCTAAGGCCTCCAATTGATGGCAATGGTGAACAGCCCCCCTCCAGACCTATACAGACAGACTACAACAGGTCTGGCAATTGTATGTTAGTTTTGAAGGGTAAGAAATTGAAATGTAGGTCAATAAAACCTAAGATCTGTACTCTATTGATATGCCTCTAGTCTGCATGATAGGTCAGAATACAATATGAAATGTAAGCCAACAGAGTACCTGAAATACCAGTACAGTCATAGTAAATGTTTAAAGCATCAGGTATGCCCCCCACACAATCCTACATAGAAATGCAGTAACATGTAAGTGTGAGAAGTAATATCGGTGGAGCACAGATTACCAGAGCTTGCCCAATCTACAGGATAGATTGTTGCATGTGTACAATATGCAGGGGTCTGTGTGTTAGGTTGTTATGTGTTCAATATTGTCTGGAAGTGGTCAGCATGTAGGCATGGAGGGTTGTGTCTCATGGCCTATGGGCAGTACTGTGGGTGACAGGACCATGTTCCGACAACTGCAGTGCCAACCCCAGTGCTTCTCAGCAATATCCATGTCAGCACTTATCCATACTCACTGTCCAGATGTCAATATCTGTCACCATCTGAAAGATGGACATGCCATGAATGTGGGTCCATACATACACACAGTACACAGGTGTTAGTTCCCTAAACAGAGTGCATAAAATGTAACGGTCAACTGCACACAACTTAGGAATTGTACATACAGGTTAACAGCACATTAGTTGTCCATGTGGTATGGAATACTGATGTAGTCTGGCCAGTCACTGGCAGACCACAAAAGGGACAGTTATGAAATAATGAGAGACTGTCTATGTCCCCACAAGGCACCATAAGGGAAATGTCCCAGGTATATCTGTGAGTCAGCTGCAAGTAGCTTCCATATCACACATGCACTCAGTTCACCCCACCATCAACCAGAGGTTTATCACAGGTCATATCCTTGCTGTTGGTAATGAGTACAGTATGACCCTACTTCTTTATGGGAATACCCACAGAATGCAATATTCTGAAGAGGTGTCCTATGCAGGTGTGTCTCTAGCTGTAAGCAGCACCCTGCCTGCATCCATACCAGTGGATCAATATGGACAGGAACTATTGCCATTAACACCTCGCACACTTACCCTGTCACTACAGGGGAATCCGCTGGCTTGCAGCCTGGGAATGTAGGAATGACAGAATGCACTGGCCTGCTACAGATGGCCTGCATCACTACCAAATGGCGTACAGTCCTCTGTCAAAGGTCTGTGCCTCACTCGTAGTGCCAATATATGGTATTTCATGGGGTCCCAACTAACAACCTAACACAGTCAACAGAACACAAATACAAGGCCATGTTGACAAATCCCAGTAGCATGCCCCCCATGTCCTACTGCATGAACTGTTTAGCAATCCATAAATACCGCTGGGATGAAGGGCCAACTATAGGGATACTTCTCAGATATCGCTCACATAATTTTAGGAAGAGGATAGAATAACAAAGTAGGGGGTGTAGAAGCATGGACGTTATGGAGTGTGTGAAGTCTGAAACTCTGATGTGTGCCCATACTACCCCTGCCTGAAAACCCAGTAATGGGTGGCTACAAACCTGCTTGTAAACCACAATGTGAAGGGGAACTAACCAGATATATGAGCCCTGCCTTAGGGTAAACTGGGTGAATCTGTACAGCCGAGAGTTATGGACACAGCAGGATATGGCCATTCTGTTAAGTCGATATATGTACAAGAAGGGGATCTTTAGCCACCATACTACCAAGGTGCTGACCATTTACACAGACCCATCAGCAAGTGTCTGTAGCTTCCCCTCTAGAATGGCAGGAGTGTGCAAGAATGTGTAGGTTGCGGCCCATAGTACTGGACTTAGTTTCATTCATCTTGCATTTCCCGGTAAATAACTGTGAGCAAATAATTATATCTGTCAGTAGCTGATGACATAAAACATCACAGTGTAAAACAGTGCATATGTCTGAATATCTCTGCTAACACCAACCATGTAACACAAGCAGCACAGACAGCAATAGTTATAGTATCCCCCTAACTGTCGCCCATTGTGACTCCATATTGTCAACAATATCTACAGAGATCCTGCAGAAACAGGTTGCTAGCTGTAGGTGTAGAGCACTAAACCCTGGACTGGAGTACAACTCTACCTGGAATGGATTCATACACTCAATACAGAATGTCATACTGGGCATGCTAATAAACTTAGAGAAATGAACGCCATGTCTGACAACACAGTCGACTATACATATCTGTCATTTTCAGATGTCTGTGCACACACCAAATTGTACACCATTTATGCTTCACATACATTAGATAGGAATACCCACACATATCTAAGGCCAACAGACTATAATATGTCAAACAAACACAGAGATATGGGGAAGAAAGAGAGACAGTGACAGAGATAATTCCATTATGAGGCCTGTCCCACCTACTACAATTCCAATTGGCCTATATCACATGATGTGCTTATGTCAATCACTGTAGACATTCCTTTTGGTAGCCCTCAGCCCTATAGTGCCTGTGGTGCTTGTGATAACTGTGTAACACTGTAGTACAAATAAGTATTCATGTGGCATTTGTAAACTCAGTCCTGTCAAATGTAAAGTTGTGTGTGGCTGGGTGTGTGTGTTTCCAGAAGAATGATTTATGGCCCATTCACACACACTGCATTTCCCATTGCCCATGTTAACACTCCTGCTGATGTCAGTCACTTTAAAATAACTCTTTGGGAAGTTTCAACCTTATAAGCTCCATGGTGCTCACAATAACTGTGTAATACTGTAGTGTAGCATACTAGTTAGGTAGAAGTTCTAATACCAGACATGGCAATTGTGAAACTGTGCGTGTTTTTGCGAGAGAGTGTGTGTGTGTGTGTCTTTGTTGATACCTGATTTTGTGGACATTCACACTTACTACTCTTCCCTTACCCCTCCTTTAGCACTGCTGCTGATGTCACTCACCTTCAAGATAGTTTTGGACAGCTCTCCAACATATAAGATCAGTGGTGCGTATGATAACTGCATAATACCATAGTGTAGCATACTAGTTATGTAGGAGTTCTAATTCCAGACATGGCAACTGTAAAACTGTGTGTGCTTGTGTGAGAGGGAGTGTGTGTCTTTGATGACACCTGATTTTGTGGACATTCACACTTACTACTCTCCCCATACCCCTCGTTTAGTACTGCTGCTGATGTCACTCGGCTTCAAAGATACACTTTTCTAACATGTAACTCCATGGTGCATGTGATGAATGTGGAACAATGTAGTAGCAATAACTACATAGGTATGTATTTGAATCTCATCCCTGGCAAATGTTTGTGTGTGTACATATGTATGTCCGTATGTCAAAGATTTTGGCCCCATTCACACCCAGTACACATCTCAGTGCCTGATTTTAGCAGTCCTGCAGATATCATCCACCTTAGAAGTACCTGTTGCCAACCCTAAACCATGTAATGTCAGTGGTGCATGTGGTAAATGCATAACATAATGGTCCGAAAAGATTATTAGATAGAGGTTTGAACCTCACCCCTGGTAAATGTGTGTGTAGGGTAAACTCTTTTTTAGAATCTATAACCCACTACATCACCCAGTGCCAGTATTTACAATGGCTGGTCATGTTCCTAACCTTACAAGTACCATGGGACAACATATATCCTATAAGCTCTGTGGCGCTTGTGATAAATCCGGTACAATGTAGTAGCAATACATAGCTAGGTAGGGGTTTGAATCTCAGTACGGGCAAGTGTGTGTGTGTCTGTCATCAGTATCCTGTGTGGGGGTTTGTGTGATTGTGCAATAACAGGATCCACTGGGGGGTGGGTTTTGCTAAATTATTATATTGAGAACCTAGTATATGTCACAATGTCCACATTACAAGGCCAACAGATGTCAAACACCAGAGAGGTTGGTGTAGACAACCCACAGCCCTAAATGTGACCATATGGATTTGTGAACAATATAGGCAATTCTTCTATTACTCAGAGACCACTCTCCACCCACGTATCATACACAAACACACTTGGCTAGGCAACAGCCACTATATTGGTAGTTCCCCTGTCCCATATTGTCTCACAGGTAGTACCCACTGTGTGATAGCAGTGGACTACATGCCTGTTGACCACAACAGTTCCACTGACATCATAAAGTACTTTGATGTGTTACATCTCCTGAGTGTGTGTTATTCAGCAAGTAAAAGGACATGGCACCCTGTTCCATCCCCTCAGTAGCCCAATAAATGTGTACAGTGGCCCTTTTTCCATGTTCCCCACTGGACGCCTGCAACAACTGCAGAATCTACAAACATACCCCACAAAGGGAATACCATGTCTTATACACGTGCCCTGTATGGACAGATGCCACTAACTCCAATGAATACCCATATCATACTGTCAAAGTAGGTGCAATCACAACCTCAGTTACATAGCCAGGTCTCACCAAGTGAGGTCAAGAATACCACATCAGAAGATTGCAATCTGTCCATACAACATGCCCCATTGACCTCAAGTACACTTTCACACATCAAAGAACATGCATGTGGGACATGTGCACAACCCAGACACTGTCCATGTTATGGAATATAGATCACATACATGGGAAGCAGTGCACATTACTCGCCACCCACAATAGAAACCAGGATGAGTGGATGGTGAACACAATACCCACCCCTGGAGACCACTCCAGTAACTACACCCCTGAGCCACATTGGGGACTGTTGTCATATGGCCTAATGCCAAGGTATTCCCTTGAGCTAGCCTTGTAGAGTCTTCAGGCCCATTTACCTACTACACACCTATGAAGCAATGAACCTATGGATCTCAATACTGGCAAGTGTGTGTGTGTGTGTGTGTGTGTGTGTGTGTGTGTGTGTGTGTGTGTGTGTGTCTGTGTGAATAACAATCCCAGTGTGTTTGGATGATGACTATCCCCTGTGCCTGTGGTTATTAGCAATTGGAGGTGTGTCTCTACCAGAACATGTACCATTCTCCATTCTACAACAGATGTTGTACATCAACATGTACCTATGTACAGCACTCAGCCCTATAATCTGAGGCATATGCAATCACTGTATTACAAACCAGGAATTACCTTGCACATACTGTACCCTGCCTATGACATGGTGGATGTGTCACCACATTGCCATACCCTGTGGCCTTGCTGCAGGGCCACATCCTGGGGACACACAGATGCCTAGAATGGACATGGGATGCAGCATGTGAGAACACATTCACTCATCACTTTGCTTATGGGGGAGGAGAGGGGTAAAGCTGGCACTGAATGTGTTGCCAAGATTGTGGCCAATATCTGTTGTCTCAGGATAGGTATTAGCTTTGTGCAGTAACTCACAGCACTTGTGTTTAATGCTGTGGAGGTTGTTGATGTAACTATCATGGCTGTTGTGATTGTCATCAGTGTCTGTTGCATTTCTGCTGCCACAGATGCCTGTCAGGGACTCCATGAGGGATCTAAAGTTGTGTTTGAGGCTAATAAGGGAGTTCAACAGTCATGGGAAACCACCTTTCCCTGCAACAGTGTCCTCCTTTTGATGTACACTTCAGTAATGGCAGGGGGACCATCACATTGTCTCCCAGTGTTTGGAGGACAGTGTCTGGTTTCTGTTGACTCTGGTTAGTACCATGCATTCATGTACCTATTTGTACAGTGCCTATGTGTATGATTCCACAGTCATGCAGCTACATCCCATTGCCATGGGTGCAGTGAATACACCCCCCCCCCGATTTTATGGCTGCAAAATCAGCTTTGGATAGTTTTTGCTAGGTGCTTATCTTTGTGGGGGGTGTGGCTGACATGTTGAGTTCCATGTTGATTACAGCCTGTGTGAATCTCACCATGCAGGGATTGATATCTGGGGATGAGAAATGGTCCAATATTTAAGTGATCAACACAGGTCATGGCTGTTGCATCCTGTACCATGGGTCAATATGAGCTGGTCTAGGGCAATGGAAATGATGAATCCCAGAAATGTTGGGCCACTGTACTGGCAATTGGCTATATTCCCCAGGTGATGGAGGAATAGTTGAAGACGTGTACTATGTCAGTGTTGCAGTGGACTGTCAGAGATGGCAGGATGTTGAGGAATGTGCATTGACAGTCTAGGAACATCGATGTGGACCCATAGTAGGCTATGGTCTGGATAGCACCATTACTCCAAGTTGGCTGTTCCGGAAGTATCTCCAATGCATTATTATGGGATGCTAGTCTGGAGTTGTTCCTATCCATAATGAATATGGAGACAACACCACCTGTGGAAGTGTGGTGTGGTCCATGTTTGGGGGCTGACAGCTGTAGAATGTAGGACATCCCTGGCAAGTCATTTGGTTCTGGCAATCATGCCATCCCAGAGAGGCCCTGGATCCCCTGAGAATGATGCATAACATGTAAGCCAATGTTGCAGTCAACCATATGTTTATAGTACCCCCAGCATCATTCTGGGTGACAGCGGTACACTACCCAGGGCTACTGTCACACCTGCCTGAACCTCATAGTCAGAGAGTGCAACCATGTATCCTGTCATGTAGTCCAGGGAGGTGTGTCCCAATTCATTCACACCCACATGAATATGAAGTGATATTTGTAGTTGTGGAGTGACGTGACTGGCTGTGTTATGTGTTAGATGCTGGCATGTGATTGATATTTGGCTTTACCTGCTCCATATTCAACCTAGTGAGTGGGATGTGTGTCCCTCAGTATTGAGTTATGTATGATCACTGTATTGTGCAAGGTGCTTAGGTTGAGGGTACATTGCAGCTTAAATATGTGTCCCTTGGCATGTGCCATGTTGTGGTGTCTGAGTTGGTGTCTGTCTTGCCGGTCTGTGCCATTTGGGTAGATGTCCATTGAGTGCCTCTGGGAAGGTGGATGTGTGGCTTTTCACTGTATGTCATGGCAGTCAAAGTGGGTGTCATGTTGAGCTACATGTTCCACATGGTGTGGTGCAGGTGTTGATTTTGTCCTTTTGACCTGCTAGTCCATTATTTGCTGGAGAGTGTATATGTCCTGTTCACATTGGGTGATGTATGGGTAACCCTCACAGATCTGAGTGTTTGGAGTTTAGAGGGGAGGATTGTCTGTGTACATGCAGCAGTTGCAACAGTGCCCCAGAATGGACATGTGCACCAGGCCAATGGGTAAAAGCACAGATAACCACCCTTCAAACATGTCAGGAGGGGTGGACAAAACTAGTACGTCCTGGGGTGACATCTGTGATGAACGAGTACTGCTGATGGCTCACAGGTGTGCCACACTTCATGATGCAATAACTTTGTGAAGTGCCAGCCCATAATGCTAGTTGAAGTGCAAGACAGAAAGAACTAGCATGATGTACGGGTAGAAAAGAAGGCAGACTGTCTGCCACCTATAATACTTTACCACAGTTGTGCAGTTATCAGCAGCTTTGGCCACATGAAAGTTCAGTAAGCTCTGTAGTGTGTGCAGTAACTGTGTAATACTATAGTAAGAATACCTAGATAGGCCGGAGTTCTAATCCTAATACTGGCAAGTGTGTGTGTGTGAATCATGTACTATCTGGTTCATACCATTTTTGACCTGTGTACTACCCATTACACTTCCATTCACTCTAATGTAGTAGACCTGTTGATGTAATCCACCTTAGATGTACCTTTGGAAGAAGTGGAAATGTATAAGTTCTGTGGCACATCTGATAACTGTGTAGCACTATAGTAGGAATACCAAGATAGGCAGGAGTTCTAATCCTAACGCTGGCAACTGTTTGTGTGTGTGAGGATCATATCATGTGTGGCATATACCATTTTGATGTGTATACCATACACGGCTGGTGACTACCTCCTGCTGCCATTACTTTATACAGTGTGGTGACAGCATCTGCCTCACATGCAGCAGGTTAAACCATTGTACAGTCCTCTGTACAGATGTATCTGGAATATCCATATGTTTGAAACCTATACAAGGTCAGAAGTGGTCTGTGTGCCTTAACAATGCCCATGTATGTGCTATTATAGCCAAATAGGCCACAGTGAGTGTACAGACACATATGGCAGCATGAGGTATCATACCTGACTGAAGCATCATGCCGATAGGACATCTGCCACCCTTACAGTTGGCCTACCTTGTAGGTGCAATACATCAGTACAGATGCTTGGTTTTACAAGTTAACTGTACCTGTTATGGGTCACATTAAAGGCTGGAAAAGGTGTGAACTGTCATATTGTGGTCCTAATTAGTATGTAACAGGAACACTTTGCATCTTAAGAGGTGTGTGTACACAATTTATATCCACTGTATACCAGTAATGTGCCACGCATGACTTTATCTTAGGATGTTTGTCCAGCACAATTTGGAGGCCTCTGTCCAGATGCCTTGGTGCTGACAAGTTATGAGGTATGCTACAGGAATGTTGAATTCACGTCAGACAGGTCCCAGTGGTGACCACCATGATGCAATACAGTTAACCTCAGCACAAGTGAACATGCACAACAAGCAATATAGCTATTACATAAAGCAATATAGCTATTACTGATGGTTGTGTGCATGGTAAATTTCATGTGCTTCACAGGCCTGAGGTATTGCCAGGAAACAACAGAACAATGTAATAACCACCAGCTACAGGCTGCTGTCCCATATGCAGACTAAAGGGTCCTAGGTAGTTGTGAGAGGGGGGTTATTGTTAGCGGCTGCATATGTGGCCTTTGTATAGGATAGATGCAGCATGTCTGCACATCTACAGTACTAACCACAATAATACACAATGCCCTGTCCTCACCATAGATGTATACCTCTGTGCATTAGAAAACCCCATCCACAACTGCAATCAGACCTGACACAACCATGTAGATACAATACAGATGCATGTATGTCTGATACGTTAGTGTACTAATCCCCACTGGGACCTTACCTCCATAATCCTCATCCAGTGTGTGTGTGTGTGTGTGTGTGCAAATCACCTCCACAATGCTTCCCCTCAGTGTCATGGCCTGTGTGTTCGGCATGTGGGCCAAATGTGGTGAGGAGCTCCTCAGTGGGTGTCAGTGGGGGCTGGATGTCTGGGCTCCCAACTGTGTCTAGCTGGTCCCTTGCTACAGCAGCAGCCCATTGATGGGCATGGCATTTGAGGGTGGTGGCCCAATGCTGCACATGCACATAAGTTCTGCTGTGCAGTCTGGCATCATTTACCCTGTGGACCACACTGTTCCACAGGGCAATCCACTCCAGCACATCTACTTTCCATCCACATGACAAAGCATGATGTCCAATCACATATCGGGTGATGATGTCTGCTTCCCCAACAGAGAATGCTGGTAGGTGAGTACTCTGCATGCTACATGAAAGACATGAACAGGAAAGAGTCACAAGACCTCATACAGATGTCAAAATGCACATCAACAGTGGATATTACTCGCAAATAATCCAGACTACCCCAGAAACTTCCAAGCTATCATGGCTATAGCAACTTGCATTACATGCCTGTCCCTGAGCTATCTTATTCCCCCAGTGCTGGACGCTTGATTGTATAATCCTTAGCCTCCATTCATTTCTGTATTGACAGTGATCATCTTCCATGTGGATGGTGTGTGTATGGTGGCAGGTCTGTGTTTAACTGTGGTGTGTGATGGAGCTCCGAGCACATGTCTGAGTTCATGTAGGAGGCAGACACTGATGTTAGCGTGCCCCATGGAGATATGCTGTTGTTGCCATCAGTAGGCAATATGTACATGCTAATCATTGCTGTGGGGAGGAGTGTGTTGATGTGCATATCTCCATGTACGACTGGGGTGGACAGGGTGGCGATGTTCCCACCTAACCTGTGTGATGCAGGTTGCCCATATCCGCGGCATGTGTGTATGAGGTGTTCTTTACCTGCAGTACAGGGTGAATTGTGTTGTTTCATCTGAAACCTACAACATATGTGGAGACATGGTTGCAATTGTCCTTGGCGGTGTGGATATGTACGATTCATAGTCATACCTGCTTGCTCCAATATAGGTGGACTTGCTTCAAAGTTGTTGCCTGCACCTATGTGTCCCTGTACAGCCAATGTAGCAACCTGTTAGGTGGTTTGTGTATTGCTACTGTCCATTAAAGGGGATTACTCTACCTTGGTGGAGGCCTGATATATATATAGGTCGGGTACTGCTGTGTCCATATAGCTACAGTGGATATAAAGGCTACACACCCCTGATACACTGCCTGGTATTTGTGCAATTGGAACATGACACCACAATAACCCATTTCATAACAATTCCCACCTGTAGTCTGACCTATAGCCTGTACAATTCAATTGAAAACATAACAATCTGGTTTGTGAAAACATATGGAAATAATACTCAGTACAATAAGCCAGTTGAATGAGTGTGCACACCCTTAAACTTGTGTATGCACCTCTTGAGATGGTTACAGCATTCATCCGTCTTGGTCTGGACTCTAACATCATGGCACATCTTCACTTGGCAATAGTTGCTCACCTTCCTAAAACACCTTTGATTGTATTGCAATGGAATTGGACAGGTTAGAGGTCACATTCAAGGTGAGAAACATTATGAAATTATCTTCTGTGGTCTGATTGTCCTTCAACACACAAACCTGGCATTCCAACAGGGATGTGTGCACTTGTGATATCCACTGTATATAGGTGTTGATATAGCTGGTAGTGGTAGGCATGGACAGAGGCTCATAACACAGGTGGACATTTCTCTGATTAATACCTGATAATCATGCCTACTCCAGTACCCACATCTGTGTCAGGGCAATATAATCGCCAGCAGCTGTACACATATATGAATGTTGTATGCACTGACACTGTTATAACACACATGTGGAACATGGACAACCTATTTACCTGGCTGCTTGAAACCCATGTGATTAGTTTTGTGCCTTCCAGGTGAACGTATGCATACATACATGTGCTCAGAGGATACCTGGTATACTTTTCTATTGAACGTAAGTATGGCACACCGTATTTACAGTCTTGCTACTCAATCATACTTCTCAACCTGTTACAGCAGTATGTCTGGACAATGGCACACATAAATGGGTGTCAAAGGGGACATCAGTATTGATACTGTATTAATATAGCTGCACCATACATTAGCACGTTGATTGCACAGTAGGGTTTGACATCACTGTGATAACCCGGAAGACATCCAACAGTCATACGTAGGCTATACTACAATGCCTTTGCTCACAGACCTGCCATTGGTTTGGGTGACAAAGTATTTGTGAATGTGACTACAGATATCAGTCACAAATGTGCTTATTGTCCAGCAGAACACTGTACAGTTGAATGTTATTAAGTTAATATATCACATGCAGTTCAACACACATGTCTGCAGCAGTACTCTACTATGCACATGCCCCTTATAGGTGTCTTAGCTTCACAAGGCAAATGTGTCATACTCATAACCATAGGTAACATGGATATGGAAAACATCCCATTAACTGGCCTAGCTATGGCACAGTCACAGCTGTTTGACAGACACCCCTGCAGTTATCATATATGATCTGTCCTTTCATAGGTGAGTCAGGCTTATGAGCTGTGTCCCCACCTCACAACCTCTCAGAGCATCACATCTGGACAATGCCAAAAATGATGGGGGAATAAATAGGGACAGACTTTAAATATACCTGCTACAAACATAGGAAGTTCGTAGAATGACACATTTAGCATTACAGTGAATATTCTTAAGGAGGTGGAGTCTCAAACTCAAGTGTTTGTCATTACCTGATGACTTCAATCCTCAGCTATTTGCCAGTAAAGTACAGATCTCAGGAGGAACAGACAAAAATACATGATGGTAATATGTGGACATTCTGTGTGGATCTGTACAGTTGAGAGTTATGTCTGTGATATATTCCACTGCAGAGAGGGCCAGATGCTATGGCTATAACAGCTGTTTAGCAAGGGTGAATTGTGTACAGCATGTCTTGTTGGGACATATATTCCACAAAACCATATTTCCCATTATTACAGACCAAGTACTAGATTCAATTACCTGCTTACATGTTCCACTTACCTCTTTTCTTTCTTGTCTTTTCCACTTTATGTCTTATTTGCTATTTCACTCTCTCTCCCTTTGCACTACAGGGATAGATCTAGTTTGAATAGGTGGCAGCATGGGTTTTGTAGGTGATGATCATGACCAGGTGATGGCCTGTGCACCTATTGGGGTTCCCCACTTGTTAATTGTATGCAGAGCAGCTGTGTAGTTCTTCCAATAGTCAATGTAATGGCAACACAGTCCTATAAATGAGTACTCCATGTGGGAGTTGGCCCTTTCCCTTACTTGTGAGGAAGACATACTGGAGTTGTGTGGGCTACTACCTCTTACAACAAGACTTGTGGAGACAAGCCAACTAAATGGTGGGGAAGGTTCAGGACTTAGGAGCAGAATGTGAGTATTGCTGTTATATGTTTGCTTCTTGGGATTAAGGCATGTGTTTCTAGTGATGTTTACTCCTTGAAGGCTTTGGCCAAGACATCAGAGTATAATAACAATGTGTGAATTACTGGCTGATTGTATTTTTCTTTGCTATGTTCAGACATTTTATTTGTTTTGCTAAGAGACTGTTGTATATCTGGCCATTGTGTATGGCCTATCATGATTTTGTAGGAGTGTACTGTTCACTCATTTATTTGGACTGTGGGAGGGTAGATGTGAGTGTCATGGCTTCTTTTGTATGCAACTGTGCATGCTGCCTCAGTTGTGGGTGGTCTATCAGTAGCACATGATTGCATGGGCATTTTGGGACATGTATGCATATATATATATATATATATATATATATATATATATATATATATATATATATATATATATATATATATATATATATATATATATATATATATATATATATATATATATATATATATATATATATATATATATATATATATATATATATATATATATATATATATATATATATATATATATATATATATATATATATATATATATATATATATATATATATATATATATATATATATATATATATATATATATATATATATATATATATATATATATATATGTGTGTGTGTGTGTGTGTGTGTACGCCTCAGTATTTATTAATATATCTGTACATTGTTGTGTACATATATGGAGCTACCTACATCTCTGTCTCTCTCTATATATATGTATGTTTATATTCAGAATATATATATATATATATATATATATATATATATATATATATATATATATATTCCAATCCTTCCTAATTGCACATTTGTCTCTTCCTTATTGTAAACTGGGTGCAAAGAAGGGTATGTTTGAGAAAACATCCTCAAGCAATACAGCTGAGGTAGCTTACTGGTAAATTGCATAGGCTATGGTGTGCAAGGTCCTGGGCTCATGACTTACAAGGGCTGCTTATTTTGTTGATAGGCAGAACAAGGGCTGTTTGATACAGAGTGATTAAGGCAGTTTTGAGCAGCTTTAATCAGGTTTGCATGGGTTTGCCCAAAGCTTAGCGCTACTAACATAGGGTTAAATGTGTAGGCGCTTACACCATGTAGGCTTCACGTACCAGTGCGCAAATCTGCTTAGCATTTACATTTAAGCAATGGTTACACCTGGTAAGCATAGCCTAGCCTTGGTAATCAGTGATCATATCCCAGACTGATAAAATGTAATTAATTTTAATTTTAATTAAATTTAATTCCCTGTACATAAAATGCTTCTATGTGCTGTCATTACAGTAGCAAGGAGTGTGAGTATACTGTATGGAACACCTGGATATACTTGGGTAGTACTGCAATCTGTTCTCTTTGAATTTGTTTCATACATGGGTTGTATCCCAAGTTATATGCAGTCACACTTGCATGTTACACCAGCTACAGTGCACTGGTTGACAGAAATAGCTTAACACATATGGTATCATTACGTTAGTACTTTTAACAGTGCTTTTTCAAGTAAGAGTAGATTGAAGATTGTAGTACTGGAACCATACACCCCTGAATGCAAAGCTGGACTCTGAGTACAGAGTATCTTGTTCTACGTGTTTGAGCTGTATGTTTATATGTATTTACTATTGGATATTGATCTGATATGTTGATATTAACAGTAGACTACTGTGTTCTTTGCACATGTCATTGGGGACTGCTGTCATATAGTAATGGCATACCTTTCAGTTTAAGATGTGTATCTTTCAATACATTCAACCTAATGCATAACTGTTGGCTATCTACTTTCTGTCTGTCCTCTGTGCAGATGTCAGATATTGCTACGGCCATACAACTATGTAGGTGCCCACATTGTATTATGCTGTGGGCCTGGACACTGCTGCTAGTTCTGACATATGGGACATTCCTTAATGTGGGCCTTGCCCCATTTCCTTGCCTGTGTGATAGACTTTACAGAGGTGGTGGCCTACAGATGCACTTAGAGTGGGTGGCAATGCATCACAGGACAGGACATATGGAGACAGCCAACCAACATGGGTGACATATCCCCAGATTTGTGAACAGATTTTATGTCATCAGTGCTATTATACACATGGTGGATTGATAGCTTGACAGGGTTTGTGTGGACATGCATTTAGTGTGTGACATCACGACTCACAGTGATAAGTTTCTGACATACCTCTCCACTGGTACACTGTCCACAGACTGGCCACATGTCTGCCTGTCATGTTTTGTGTGTTCACCAGATAGTTTGTGTCCTTGGTATATCATTTGTGGACTCTGGTGAATGCAGTCAGTAAATACTCACATCTATTGGTATTAGTGATATCATATTCCTTAAAAAGGATGTTACAACAAACACAGTGACATCTGCAAGTGTCTCAATGTATGACAGCAGTATGTCAAATCTACCCCTCTGTTTGTGCCTCTGTTCCCACCTAGTGATATAGGGGTTGATGTTGAGCTTAGTGAGTGGGGAATGTTATCAAAGGCTTTGTCAAGATCAATGTAGGCTGTGGCATCACCTTGCCTTCATCCACAGCTCAGGTGACTGATGGCAAGAGGTTGACCAGGTTGAATGAGTATGACCTACCCTTCAGAAACATAAACTGTGTGGGATCCTGAGTCTGCAGATTCCCATATCCATGTTTAGTATGTGCATGATGATGCATTCCATAGCTTAACATAACAGACTTGTCAGGCAGTTGGGGCGGTATTTCCCAGGGTCTGTAGTTACATCTCATTTGTGGGGAGGGGTGACTGCAGCAGTGCACAATTCAATAGGGACAAAGCCTGAGGTGAGGCTGTGCTTTAACAGTGCACACAGGTAACGTGCCAGGTCACTCTGCAGTTCATGGGAGGTACCATTGTCTAGTTGCACAGAACAATTCTTGGTATTGCCATGGAGATTCTTTACATAATTGTATGAGGCCTTATGGCTGTCTTTACTATATGCTCCAAGTCTGTTCTCACAGCTAACTTTGTAGCATTTTATGAGGTATCTCAACTATTCATTGAGGCTAGTAAGGGTTCATTTCCTGTCTTGTGACTTCATCTTATTCCACATCGGTTCCCTCCTTCTGTTGTACAGTTTCTTTATGGCAGGAGACCACTAGATCAGCTTCCTTTTTTTGGAGGTGGGGGTCCTGGTTGTATTGGGTAAGGTGGTATCCATGCATTTGTGTACGTGTTTATAGTGTATTGTTGTTTGATTCAACTGTCAACCAACTAGTCTCCATTTGCATGGCTGATGTGAGATTAGCCATCTCTGCTTTTATGAGGCCATAGTTAGTTTTTGAAATGCTTTTCATGGAGGTTACCTGTGCAGTAGGGGTAGGATGGCTGTGGATTTCCAAACATGGCACACCTCATCATAAAAGGGTTCTCATCCAGGAAAAAAGAGGTCACTGTTCCCCTCTACTCGACACTCATTAGACCCATTATAGAGTACAATGCTCTTTTTGGAATGTACCTCACAAGACATCTGCAGCAGCTGGAAAGGCCACACAAGTACCTCACAAAGAGGATTACTAGCTTCAAAGAAATGCCCTACACTGACCATCTCAAAAAACTCCAGCTTTACTCCGTAGCATATTGCCTACTCCAAGGTGATCTCTACCTAACATATAAAGCTATGTCAAACCCAGAGCTGTTGGACATGCTACACCTAAAAAAAATCCCAATCCCTCTGCGCTACACGCTCTAGTGACCTAAACCTTGTCACCACAATAAACAGGACATGCTGGAGGGATAGATTCCTGTCCCAGAGACTTCCCATACTCTGGAACAGGTTACCTATCTATGTCAAGCAAAGCTCTTCATTAGCATTCTTCAAGAAAAATCTTGATGAGTGGATGGGAAATAGGAAATACACCCCAGGGATCACTTCTGTGTCTCTTCTCGACAGTGGCACAGGAAAATAACTTTCTTGGGTGGTGTAAGCCAGGGAACCTTGTTGGCTAGGCTTATGTAGGCCCTTGGGCTGATAGCTTAGTACCTACCTATGAACCTATGAACCTATGATTACTTTGTGTTCAACTATAACAAATGAGGTGTTGACTATTGTTGTAGAGCAACAGTCACCCATCTTAGGAAGGACCAGGTCGATGTGATGGGCATGTGCATTGGCACATGAGTAGCTTTCCCACTTAATGGTGGGGTAGTTGAAGTCAAGCACTATGAGAGTGTTAGGTTGGACTCTAATATTCTCCAGGGAGTTTATGGACATGGAATGTGAGTCTTGGAAAATGTATGGGGACCTATCACAGGCTACAACCTGAACCACTGTCTTACCAGTGTCAACTATGCCTGCTGGATCTGTAATGCATAATGTTGGTCTACCACTCTGGACGTGTGCATAATTTACAAATATGAAAATACCACTACCTTTGCAGCTTCGGTCCGCATTCTGTAGCAAAATGTGGAATTAAGTATAGGCTGGTATTCTAGGGGTGCTTCCTGCTGCCTTTATCCAGGTCTCTGTTACAGCACATATGTCATTGTTTCACATTTTAAGGAATACTTCCAGTGAGTTTGTTTCCAGATGTAGAATTCCAGTGTGCAGCAGCTTGACCCTTTGATTGCCAGTTTTTTGTAGCTGTCATATATTTCTGTATATTTCCGTATATTTATGTATATATATATATATATATATATATATATATATATATATATATATATATATATATGAATGTGGATGTATATCTCTCTATGTATATATGTATCATGTATATATTTGTCCACATATATGTATCTCCATACATATATACATGTATATATAGACTAACTGACTGATTCTACAGAATCGTTTCCCTGCTGTTGGATGACTGTACTAACTGATATGTTTGGGATGTCATCACTATTTTCTAGGGCTGAGATGGTGTAATGGTACATTGCTTTGATAATAGTTTACAAGGCCATGGGTCCAGGGCTAGGCAGGCCTTATTTTGTTGTTGCAAAGCAGAACAGTTCAGTTGTGGAGAATGGGATAAGGGCTATAATTACAAGAGGTCCCTACTTTGGGCCCATTCACCCCCATTTACATGGCCATTGGTCAGATGTTTTGCAGTAAGAGGGTCAGAATGTGGATCCGATGTCCCAATGCACTACATACACACACACACACACACACACATTTATATATACATATTTATATATATATATATATAAATATATATATATATATATATATATATATATATATATATATATGTATATATATATATGTATATTACATATATATATATATATATATATATATATATATGTATATGTTTATATATATGTGTGTGTACATATATATATATATATATATATATATACATATTTATATATATATATATATAAATATACACACACATATACATATATGAATACATTTTCCCTACTGTTAAATGACTGTGCTGCGTGATATGTTTGAGAAAACATCAAGCATATATGCTCCTCATTTGGCTTAGTGGTAAATTGCTGTGGCTATGATGTTTGGGGTCCTGGGTTCAAAACATGCAAAGGATGTTTATTTTCTTGCTGGCCAGACAAAGGGCTGTTGGATACAGTGTGATTAAGGCACTTTTAAGCAGTTGTAAGCAGGTTTGTGTGGGTTTGCATGGCAGTAAGCAATGCTAACTTCCAGTTAAATATGCTTACAGACAGCCTTAAAAGTGCTTAATCTGTGTAGGGATTGCTTAGCACCACGCAAACAGGCTGAATCCTGCTTACTGCTGCTTAAAAGAGCTTAGTCCCACTTACCCCTGAGCTAATTTCTTTAAAAGAAAAGAAAAAAAGGGGTGATAGGAAAGTAGTGAAAAGGGGGCATACAGAGGGAAATACAATAGGGAAAGTGGATAGGAATGTGCAGGATGGGTGTAGGGAAGGTCCATAGCTGTCCATTTCTTCTACAGCAACAGCTGTGTACATATACTGAATTTGGAGGTATATTTGGGCACTCAAACCCATGAGAGAGGGGTAATAACAACAATAATGTGTTGTGAAGCCAATTAGACCAGATTACATGTGCCCGGCACGTATGTAAAATGGACAGCTATGTATCGGGCAACATTTTTTGGGGGGAACAGATTGCCCTTTTTTTTAAGGTGAGAGTGGGATGTTGGGGAAGGATAGTAGGTATATTTGGGGAAGTAGGTTGGGTAGGAAGACAAAGACAGACAAGCTGGCATACAGGGCCAGTAAATGACACATGTGGCGGGGTAAACACCTTGGACGGGGAGGAGTGTTTGGAAATCGGAAGCCCATGAGCCCCCAAATGGTAAAGTGGGACTGAGGTCCCCACCCATGGGCAGTCACCAGTGCACCTTCATGGCCCCAAAGGTGGCTGTGCTGGGGGATAAGTAGGAGGGACAGGCTGACCCTCTAATTGTGCCACATGGCCCTCAAGCTGGTGTAGCAGATCTCCAAACTCCTTTCGGAGCTCACTACATACCAATCCCCGGACCTAGCTTCGTGTGACAGTATCCTGTCCGTGACCACACCTGGAGGTGAAGAGCCCCATTTCCTGAGGTGGTTCCACCCAAAGGTAGTGCAGGAACACCTGATGAGGAGGTCCTGGGTAGGTCCCAAACGTGCTGGGGCCCAGTGCCACGGCCAGATGAGGTGGGAGAGGTCGGTCTGCTGGGACCAGCTTTCCAAAAATTGCTATGGTGTTTCAGTTTTAGAACATATGTGGCTTAGTAATAGTCAGCATAATCCAGGATTAGTTATAACAGCATGCAGAGTATTCCCATTAACCCAAAACAACAGATTTGGAACCGTTGCATAGCAAACAGAACACTTGCATATATGGAACCACAGTGGCCATTACAACAGCATGCAGGTTACATTGATAGCAACATCCCACCAACAATAGCATTTCAACATGGAACATTAATAGAAACACATTTCAATATTTGTTGAACAATAGGACATATGTCCCAACAGTAGGTTTGGTGTAAAACATAGCCATTGATTTGTGTGTTTAGATTATTGTTGTAGTTATGGTGGGGGAAAGAGAGATGCCAATTAACAACTTCTATATCCTTGCAGTACTCACAACTTTAATGATCATTGCTCTAATCGTTACTCTACAGGTATTATTACAATACCCTATGGCATTGGTTTGGGCAGTGGTATGTTTGTACACAGTGTATACTTCAACCATCTTATAGCTACATTCTACTTCTCTTACCTCATAGACCTGTGGGGGGGAATGTTTGTTAACACTAGCTAGCTGTTTCTACACACAGTCCCAGATTCCTAGTTAAAATTATTATGCATACAGCTTACTGCCACTCCTGGGATTTAAACCATGGCTGTGTCTGCTAAAAAGACAACCATTTATACTTTATCAAAGTGCGCTATTGAGAAACTGCTGTTTTTCCTTCAGTGTTTTCTGTCTAAGTCTCTCTTGGTTGTACAATCTGACCTTGTAATTACAGCATTCTTATACAGGCATTTCTAGACATATTTGTTATGTAGTACAGTGTGGGTAACAATGGTTTACACAACATTACTATTCCAATATTAGATCTTGGTGAATGCAACATGTTAAGCCATACAATACCAGAGTAAACACAAGCAGTTCAGGATTTAGAACTTTATTGCCATCCAGTTACACTTTTATTTAAATATGACCTATATCGGACTATTACTGTCATATTGTCTGATTTATTCAGTAGAAACCATGCACATTTTTTATACTGCCAGGTCACATTTTACTCCTTTATATTTATTTGGGATGACTACTACAAGCAGGATTGTTACTCACCAGCCTCATGACGCAGCCTTTGCAATCTGCTGGCATGGGCTTCCTGGTTCACAGCCTGCTCAGCTGTAATGAAAATAGAGAAACATTTATGCATACCTATCCATCACTTGCACAGGCTGGACTTTGGTAAACAGTTATTGCTATGAATACTTACACACTGCTGGGACATCTCCCCTCTCTCTTGCTTCTTGGACCCACTGTTCCAAGAGCTCCCTCTTCCTCCGTTTCAAGTCAGTATAGTAGTGCCGGACCTGCTCATGAGTCCAAGGGATACCAGTGGCACTGGTGAGATCATGTGTGAGACTTTCCCAGGCTTCTGCTTTATATTTGGAGCTCTGGTACTGGTCCTGCAGCAGTCTCATATCATGTTTTTTACCAAGAGTCCTACCATGAGCTTGGACTCCTGTATGCCCCAGCGCTGCACCTGAAAGTGCATACCCTCTCCAACACCTGCCATACTGCCTACAATGGAGAGCTACAACCAGTTATGAGCTGTATTCCCACTGCAGTTTTTAAATACAGCTGATTTTCTGCCCTTTGCCATGATTGGATGGTTTTGAAAATGCTGAGCTAAGCTAAGCTATGGGCAAACCTGCTTAGTTACAGTTGGCAGTGCTTAAAGGGGCAGGTTCAGCATTGGTTACCAATGGGCAAATCCACTTAGAGAGGCTATTCATTGCTTAGTATTCATATGTACACAATGCTTACACCCAGTCAGCATAGCTGTACAATACTTAGCATTGCTTATGTTTTATTATATAGTCTGACACCTGTATGGGATTGATTCATCATTCATTACATAATATAACTTTTTTTAAAATTCCCTGATATCCCCCAATTTGCTGTAATTAATTTATTCTTGTGTGACTATACTGTATGGGGCACTTGTGTTTATATGGGGGTTTCACTACTTTATTACATTGGCACCTCACATCTGAGCCTAATACACTACTCTGGTTGAAAAAAATAAGTTACTTCCTATATAAATATACAAATAAATTACAATTGTAATGTTTACACATACAAAATGGAAATGGCTTTGATGAGGCACGAACTGTGAATGACCCCATGCAAGGCGTACTCTAACTGCTACACTATTGCAGTTATGCTGGATGTCTATTGCTTTTTTAACTTATCCTGCCATTTTAGCTGAGCTAAGCATAGTGAAGTAATGGTCACACTTGCCCAGCTATGCTTAAACTTTATTGCATATCTCAAAAAAAAAAATAATTTGTTGTTTTTTAATTTGTACCCTTCAGAATATCCATGCTAATGCTGAACCTGTTATTCTTGCAACTTTCTGGCTTTGTAGGGATGATTGTCCCGTATAGCTTTGTCCAGATTTCTTACCCTGATGGGATGGGGGTGTTGCGAGCATTCTTGCTCATTTTAAATTGCAGTATGGCAAATCTAGTGTGCAGGTGGCATGTGTATTGTGAGAGCATTGCTCTCAGACACACCCCCTGCACTTGTACACAGAACTGTGTCCGTTTTACAGCACAGCAGCTCGCCTTCATACATATGCATGGCAAGCTGCCACGCTGAACAGCCATGGTCGCTTGCGTGCAGGAATAAGTTATTCCTCCATGGACATTTGCTGAATCTGAGGAATTGTTTTTTAACCCTTGTTTAAGGTTAAGCTTCCTGTAATACAGTTTCAGGTCAAGGATAACATTTGTTAACGAAGCCCTCTGAGAGGGAATAAAATTAAGATCTTTAAGTAAAATATTCTTGCTGTGTGTGTCCAAAGACATATACTGGTTAAATTGAAAATATTTTGAGTGTGCAAACTACAAGATGTGCTGGAACAAATTAATACAGTCGCTGACCTTGAACGCTGTTCCTGCCTTTCACTCTCCCTCTGCCATTTCCTTCTCCTCTGCGAAAATTCATGGAAACCTCCCTGCTCATTGGACTCTGCAATAGAAATTGATCTCCAATAGAAGCCGAGTTAGACTCATTTTTGTTGGCTCTACTTTAAGGTGAGTTACATGGGGGAAGAGGAACGGCCCTTGGGGTACTGCTATTAACAGCACTGTTGTTGTCTGGTGATGCTTCAACATAATTGTCATCTGCTGTATTGTTGTTAGGATTATGATGTCATGAATTCAAATTAATTGTCTCTCTAACTGTCGCTGCTTGCTGTGGGAACATTCTCAGTTCCATTATGTGGAGTTGCCATGGTAACCACCTCTGTGTTCCAACCTATGCAGAACTGGTCTGTGAAACACTCGTGCTCTATTATTATTCCCACTAAATATGAGTGGGTAAGCGATATTCTGTTTGTGCTGTTCTGTATCCCTGGCTAGTTTCTTCCTGTTTTTATGTATTAAAATTATTATAATAATAAAAATAAAATAATAAATATAATAATAAAAATAATATAATAATATAATAAAAATTATTATAATAATTAATAATTATTGGATTGAACTATTGGTCTCAGTCTCCTTATTGTGGCAGCTTCCAAGGTATTTTATTTATTAAATAAAGAAATACATTTTCTCATTGAATTTTTTGAGTGGGATAGTCCCTCATATCTCATGTGGTTGGCTGGACCTCACTTACCACTAAAACCAACACATGGGCATTTGAATGTGGAACTGAGGAGAAATACCCCGTTGCATCACTCTTTCAGAGGAGTCAGCGTTTTAGGTGAATTGACAGAAAATGCTATTTCATATAGTTGACTATAACAAAATTTACTGGCTCCCACAGCTGGTTTGCTGTTATATGGGTATATTATGCCACTTCTGCTATGGTGGCATGGATTTCTGATTTGTATATATTGTTACTCAATGACAGACATATTGGTTGCATATCTTGAGAGGTGTAGCTCAGAGGATTAATGTCATGATATGCTAATGAGTTTCTTTCTGTAGTCCTGGCTTTGAATCCATAAGTCGACCCTGGGATTCATTAATCTCCCCTGCTGGAATAAGTAAGTGGGAGTAAGCAGTTTTAAGCAGTAGTAAGTGGATTTACACCTGTTTGTGCAAGGGTAAGCAATGCGCACACAGGTTAACCAATTTTAAAGCTAACTCTCTGTAAACATATTTAGCTTTAAGTTAGCATTGCATACCATCATGCAAACCCATGCAAAGCCACTTGCAACTGCTTAAAAGTGCCTTAATCACTCTGTATCCAACAGTCCCTGTTCTGCCTAGCAACAAAATAAACAGGACTTGAACCCAGGACCCTGTACATCTATAGTCACAGCAGTTAACTAGTAAACTATTACAGCAGTACTTAAAACTGAGGTATCCCCAAACAGATCTTCACAATAGCAAAATCACAATTTACATGTGAAAGGAATCTATATAGAGTTTTATGTTGTATAACCTACTACATAACATATATATGTGAAATGGAGTACTGCATTAAGTCCAGATGTGAGGTGTCATTGTAATAAAGTGGTGAAATCCCCCAATAAACACAAGGACCCCATACAGTGTACGTACACATGAATCACAGATAGTAAACAAATATATAACATGTAATGAATGATAAATCAATGCCAAACAGCAAATAGTGTGCAAATTTAAAAATAAGCAATGCTAAGCATTGCGCACCCCTGCTTACTAGGTGTAAGCAATATGTAGCCAGCTAAATCAATCTGCCCATTGGTATACCCCTTTAAGCAATGCCAGCCTTAGGTAAGAGGTTTGCCCATAGCTTAGCATTTTCAAAACCATCCAATCATGGCAAATTGTGGGAAATTGGCCTTGTTTAAATCCCACAGGTGGGAATACATATCATAACTGGTTGCAGCTTCCTCCTGTAGGCACTATGGCTTGTGTGGGAGAAGCATCATGCTTCTGAGCAGAGTGCTGGGGCATCCAGGAGTCCAAAGTCATGGCAGGACTCCTTGTTAAAGACCATGAACAGAGACTGCTGCAGGGGCAGTAGCAGGGTTCCCAATATAAAGTGGAAGCCTGGGTCCATCTTGCCCGTGACCTCAGCAGTGCCACTGGCATCCCTCGAACTGGTGAGCAGGTCAGTCATCACTTTGCCAACCTAAAACAGAGGAAGAGGGAGCTCTTGGATAAATGGATCCAAGAAGCTAGGCTGTTGGGCGATGTTCCAGCCGTGTGTAAGTACTCGTCCTACTACCTGTTTAATAATTGCCAGCTCATGTATATTATGGATAGGTATGGCTAAATATTCCTCTTATGACATTGACAGTGGCAGCAGAGTGGGCTGTGAATCAGGAAGCCCATGCCTGTAGGCTGCAGAGGCTGCAATGTGAGGCAGGTTAGTAATAATCTTTCATGTACTGTCATAAGAAATAAATCTAAAAGTAGTAGAAAGTTAATTGCCAGTATAAAACCTGTATTGTGTATGGCATGTACTGAATAAACCAGACAATATGGCAGTAAGAGTCTCATATAGGTTGTATGTAAATAAAAGGGTAACAGCCTGGCAATAAAGGTCTGGACTGCTTGTGTTTACTCTGGTATTATATGGTAATGTAGTTCTGCATTCTCTTAATAGTACTGTTGTATTAAGCACTGTTACCCACACTGTGCTACATAAATAAAATGTGTAGGAATGTCTGTATATGACTGCTGTAATCACAAGGTCATATTGTACAACTGAGAGAGACTTAGACAGAAAACAGTGTAAAGATAAACAACATAATCCAAGCAGCACACTCACCTGAGGTGTGAAGTGTTGTATTTTTAGCACACACCACCATGGTTCAAATCCTGGGAGTGGTAGTAAGCTGTATGTAGAATCATACCCCACAACTGTACAGATATTGTCAGAAAGTCCAGATAATTGACGTAATTCCCCTACCTGTCACCCTGTCCCCCTGGTAAATCAGTGGGATGATCCCAGAAGTTTAGGCAGCAAATAATGACATACAACTGATTGTCAGACATTATAACTGTCAGAAATATATCTATAAGAACAAACCTGTCACTCTAGCAACTCACCAAATTGTTATGAGAGTAATAAGCAAAGTATGTCCCATCTCCACCCCCATGTTGTGAAGCTATGACCAGAGTGTGTGCAATGAGACGTATGGGCATAATAATAATGTGGAATCTGGTAATATGTGTGGCAACATTCAGGTAGTGCTAACAAACATTCCCCCACAGGTCTGTCAGATATGAAAACTGTGCCTAGAAATAAAAGAATGAAATCCTGGACTAGTACTGTTTACTTTGGTATTGTATGGTAGTGTTAGTGTTGCAGGTTCTCTGAATAATAAGGTATCACTCATCACCATCATCCACACAGTGCTACATAATAAAATTGTCTAGGAAACCCTGTATAAGAGTGTTGTAATTACAAGGCCAGATTGTAGAACCATGAGAGACTTATAGACAGAAATCAGAGAAGCAATACACAGCAATATCTATATAGCACACTCAACTGTGATGTACACTGTTTTATTTTTAGCAGACACAGCCATGGTTCGAATCCTGAGAGTGGTAGTAAGCTGTATGCAGAATCATACCCCTCAACTGTACAGATTTGCCTAGAATGTCGATATAATTGGCCCATATCTGCTGCCTGTTACACTGTCCCCCTGGCATATCAGTGTGATGATCTCTGACATTTAGGCAGCATGTAATGTCATATAACTGACTGTCAGACCTGCAAATATTTGGAAAATGTATATGAAAACAAACCTGTCATTGTAGCAACTCACCAAGGCTTTATCTGGGTAATAGTCAAAATATGTCCCATTTTCACCTGCATGTTGTGAAGACTTGCCCAGAGTGTGTGCAATAAGAGATGGAGAAGTATGTGTATAACATCAACCTGGAATCTGGGAATATGCATATAAACAGTCAGGTAGTGTTAACAAACAACACCTCAACAGGTATACCAGGCAAGAGGTGTATACTGCAGGTAAAACACAGATCATGTATATAGTTGTCTACAACCATACCACTGTACAAACTAAGGCCATAGGGTAGTGAAATAATACCGTTAAGGTACAGATTACACCACTGACTAAGAAACTGAGAACTACAGTGA